>NW_017308553.1:125707-179954 GCF_000935625.1 Nanorana parkeri
TTTCTGTAATTTTTCCTAATTATAATAAAAAATAAAAACCCCAGTGGTGATTAAATACCACCGAAATAACGCCCTATCTGTCCCCAAAAAATGGTATAAAATTCATTTCAGTACAGCGTTGCATGACGGAATAAACGTCAGTCAAAGTATCGCAGCGCTGAACACTGAAAAATGGCCTGGCCAGGAAGGGGGTCTAAACACCTGGTCTTGAAGTGGTTAAAACTAATTCCTGATAATCCTAATATGGAGATTCTTTGTCAAGCACTTCCACCTAAAGTGACACTAAACTCACGAGTTAGATCTTAACAAAAATTCAAGTACCCTATTAACAATACTGTACAGATGTAGATCCTCAAATCATCTCTAAATTCATGCTGACACTGTCCTTCCTTCTGGAGGGTGGCTACTTTTGTCCCCCATGGTCCCTGTATGTGTTGTAAAGTAACCACCACTCCAAGCTCACTCTTGTGATGGACTACAATGTCATGCTTAGTTTACTTATTTGTATTGCAGTTATAATCCATCACAGGAGTGAGCTTGGAGCTTAGTGATTTTTGTTGTTTTTTTCATGTAAAGAGCAAACCAATACAACTGGCAGATATATAACAATGAGTGGTATGCAGTGCTGGAGTAGCATACATTTGCTATGTTTGACTTAGTAGTAGATAGTTGTCAGGATCCAGAGCACCCCCAGGTGGCGCTGGAGCCAGATCCTGCAGTTCCTGTGCTCGCCTGCGGGTGTCTCCAGCAGCCAGGAACTGTCAGTAACCTGCAGCTCCAGTACTCACCTGCGGGTGTGCCCCAGCTGTGAGTGATCATTCCATCACCTGGTACTTCCTGGGAGGGTATTTAAGCCCTCCCTGCAGTCAGGAAGCTGGCTCAGTATTGCGTTGCCTGCACCTGACTGATTCCCATGTCCTGAGCCCTGCTTCCTGAGCCCTGCTTCCTGAACCCTGCTTCCTATCTGCAAACCTGTCACCGACCCGGCTTGTTACCCGACCACTCTTCTTGGATCCTGCTGCCCTCCTGTTAACGACCCCGGCTTGCTACCTGACCACTCTCCTTGAATCCTGTTCCTGTACCGCGCTGCCCTCATGTTAACGACCCAGCTTGTACCTGACCACTCTTCCTGTATCCTGAGGCCTGCTGTCTATCTGCAATTCCTGTTACCCCTCCTTGTTGCTGTTACCCCTGGCTGTAGGTGTGTTTGTCCCAAACGTGGTTTTTGTTACTTCACTGCTAAACATGTGTGGGATTGAGGGGGTTTGTAGTTTTGTTTGCTGTGTAACAAACTGTGTGCATATAACCCTATCCAGTGTGGGCATATTAATTTGGTCATCCTGCGTGGGTACCTACATGTGGTGTGAGGACGCCTGTGCATGGTACCCTGACAATAGTAGACAGATATGAAAGCTAACTGTAATATTTGCCCTGGCACCAGAGGTCAGAAACTATAGCTGGTGGGTGTTTCTTCTGCTTATGGCAGCCCCTGTTCCCATGAGTCAAGCAGGCCTACTGGTACTTGGTTACCCCCAGGTCTTAGTACACAATGCTATAGTTTATGGCCTAATGGCACCAAGGACTGTGTGAAGGTAGCATAAAGAGTGCCTGGTCATCAGGAGTGACAAGCTGAGCCAAAGTGTTGCCAGGGGATCTCCGTAGGATAGGCTGGAGGCGGAGCATGAGGAAACAAACCTATGGCAGTCTGAGGTCAGGGCAGGTAAGTGTAATCCAGAGCCAATCCAAGGTCAAAGCAGGATCAGAGACACGGTATCCAGAAAGGCAGCTAGGAGCAGAATGCTATCACAAGCCCAGAGCCTTGGGTTAGTGAGGTTTTAATAGGGCACCATTGTGCCGTGGTTTACAGGTGGCAGGGGTGTGTGTGGCTGCCAGGCCAATCAGTGCAGGGAAACTAGAAAAAAATGGTACATGCATGAATCTACAACCGGCCTTTATAGCAGGGGCACATTGGGAAGGCTTACAACAATACAGAACACAAAAATTCCCCAGCCTCAACCTGCCAGCCAGCCTGCAACCAAACAAGTAGCCCTGTCAACAGTATGTGTTAAAATCAGAGGTTTTAGTTGCACAAACTTTTGGCCAAAAATATGTAGAAGCCACACTGCCGCGCCAAGGCACCTCTGCAAAGTGTGGTCCTAACTCTGTGTATCCAAGTCTCCAAGTGTGAGCATATTAATGAAGTTGATAAATTACATGCAGGTGTACCTGGAGGTAGCCAACTCCTCCTAATAAGGTGCAGGGACGCACTGGAGGCCCAGCAACCAAAAATGCATGGGACTCCAGTGCGTCCCCCTAACCAAAAATAGTTAAACTAGAAAAAAATTGTACATGCATGAATCTATAACCGGCCTTTATAGCAGGGCGCACGTCCTTTTGGGAAGGCTTACAACAATACAAAACACAAAAATTACCCAGCCTCAATTCCCCAGCCTGGGGAATTTTTGTGTTTTGTACAATCAGTGCAGGGAGCTAGGCAGAAACAGCCTAACAACAAGGATGCTACCAGGGCTGTGAGCGTACGGTCACTGGGATGCTGGGAAGTGTGTGTAGTGCTGACTTTTATTATAATTTATTGCTGGGACTTGTAGTCCCGCATAGCTGGTGGTAGTCTGCATTGCTGTATGATAATTATACAGTAATGCAGAATAGCACCAACTATGTAGGACTACAAGTCCCAGCAATGCATTATATTTTTAAGTAGGGATACACCAGTGCCAATATTGGGCATTTTTACAAGTACTCATACTGAAAATGCCCTGATACAAAACGCAGATACCGGTGTTCTGTCGAAACGCAGGCGTAGTCGAATTTGCCGACCTCAGCATCTGCGCTTGCGCACAGACCAGTATTATCGAGGAAACAGGAATTTATTCACAAAGTATTTTGTTTAAATCGTTAATTGTGACCGTTAATAATATTCCATCCATCATTCACTGCCATGGACGGCATATTATTAACGGTCACAATTAACCATTACAAACACATATTTGTAAATAAATGCCAGTTTCCTCCTTAATACCGTCTGTACGTAGCGCAGATACTGGGTCGGCGTTCTCGACAGAACACCAGCACTAAAATTTTAAACAAGCGGCGGCCTGCTGCCATGGCAGTTAGGGGGGGGCTTCAATGTTTCTTGCACCGGGGCCCTGAAGGTTCTAGTTACGCCTCTGCCAATAAAATTTTTGTACTGTGTAAGTACAAACGTGCATATAGGAAAGATCTTTTCTGTATGGGCTTATGTAGTAATAAATAAATAAATATATAAAATGTGTTGCACTTTGTTTCTATCCATAGTAAGATGCCCACACATTAATGATGATACGGTAGTATAAAGATTTACATCTAGAACAACTCTGAAATATTTTCTACTGAAGACACATTAGAGTATTTTTTCAGAAAGGCTGGCAACAAGGTGCTGTAAAATAAAAGCCCTTTCATTGGATATTATTATTTCTCTATGTAGTATACCTTGCAGCAGCTGTTGCACAAGTGAACAAAATCAAAATTACACTGTTTATTGAATTGATTTTTGTTGCAATATGTCTATCTTGAGACAAAGTCAAGTTAAATATTTTCTATAAAATAGGGGCATTTTGACATAAAATCTTTCCTTAAAAATGTTACCATAACAAAAACTATGTTAAAAATCGTATCTGTCTTGGAGCATTATTGTTATTGAAAATACATTCCCATATGTTGTTTTTTTCTCTTCTTTTTTTTTGTTAAAGCTCACCTTAAAAACTCAGCAAAAATATTGTTTTGAGTGATCGCTCTGTAGCTCTTTTCAGCTTATTTGTTTAAGACTATTGTTTTACCTTTGCTTCTACATATTTTTGGCCAAAAGTTTGTGCAACTAAAACCTCTGATTTTAACGCATACTGTTGACAGGGCTACTTGTTTGGTTGCAGGCTGGCTGGCAGGTTGAGGCTGGGGAATTTTTGTGTTTTGTATTGTTGTAAGCCTTCCCAATGTGCGCCCTGCTATAAAGGCCGGTTATAGATTCATGCATGTACCATTTTTTTCTAGTTTGACTATTTTGGGTTAGGGGGACGCACTGGAGTCCCAGCGTGCATTTTTGGTTGCTGGGCCTCCAGTGCGTCCCTGCACCTTATTAGGAGGAGTTGGCTACCTCCAGGTACACCTGCATGTAATTTAACAACTTCATTAATATGCTCACACTTGGAGACTCGGATACACAGAGTTAGGACCACACTTTGCAGAGGTGCCTTGGTGCGGCAGTGTGGCTTCTACATATTTTTGGCCAAAAGTTTGTGCAACTAAAACCTCTGATTTTAACGCATACTGTTGACAGGCCTACTTGTTTGGTTGCAGGCTGGCTGGCAGGTTGAGGCTGGGGAATTTTTGTGTTCTGTATTGTTGTAAGCCTTCCCGATGTGCGCCCTGCTATAAAGGTCGGTTGTAGATTCATGCATGTACCATTTTTGTTTCTAGTTTCCCTGCACTGATTGGCCTGGCAGCCACACACACCCCTTTTTTTTGTTAAAGCTCACCTTAAAAACTCAGCAAAAATATTGTTTTGAGTGATCGCTCTGTAGCTCTTTTCAGCTTATTTGTTTAAGACTATTGTTTTACTTTAACTTTTTTTAAAGGCCACCCCTGTGCAGAGTCATTTACATATTACACCACAAAACTTATTTTTGTTTGGCTTTCAGTTTTGGAATGTTTACTTTTTACTTAGATTTACTCCTTAGCTTACAAAAAACCCCAACAGCATAAATCTAAGGATGCAACCATAAATTGTAAGGTTTTTCCTGTTTAAATAGATCTTTTCGGTCCATTAGTGACACACCTAGACCACCACATTCATGTAGAGCAAAACCAACAGTAATATTCTGCAGGACACGTACACAGTAGTATAGATTCTTTTAAAGGTGGGGTTTTAGCAGTGTATCATCATCAATAACTTGTCCATCCATGGCCATGTTGGTTGGGGAATCTCCCATATGACAGCTGAATGGGCCAGTTGGTCATGTGTCACTGGTTGCAAGGATGCTAGAGAATGCGGGCTTCTTATCAACCAATGGTAACGAATGGGAAGCTGTCACATTTACCAGCGGTAATATTACAGCTTGCAAATGTAGCACTTACCCCTGGATTGAGGTTTGGATGGTGGGCAAACACCCTATTTAGTTTGCCCATTCACAGAACACTGAACAGGCAAAATTCAAACCAAATTCAGGTTCAGTCTGAAGCTGAAGTTCATTCATACTGTTGAGAAAGTAAGTATACCCTTGGCCTCTGAAGATGATATTGCTCCCTTTAGTAGAAATTAACTCTTGTAAGCATGTTGCACAACTGCCCAACGGTCTGTAAGACTGCCTGTTATTTTTGACCACTCCTCAATGCAAAATGCCTTCAGTGGCAAGATGTTTGGGACTGTTCTTGCAGGAACTGCCTGCTTCAAATTCCTGTACAGCATTTCAATTCAATCTGGGTTTTGACTAGACCAGTCCATAACCCTTTTTTCTCTCCCGTTCATTGAAGGACACGGCAACAGATCGTAGATCCTGAATGGTAGGGTATATCGCCACCTGCAGGAGTAGGACGCTAGGCACATAACTAAAAAGACAAGACAGCCTAGGGGCGGCCCCTGCTGGTGGCCCAACCCCTCACTTGCTGACAAGTCTCCAGTTTTTTGCCTAGCGTAAGGAGCTAAAAAATTTTCTCTGGGAATTTTTTTCTTTTCCTCCGTTTTTTTCGCTGTTTCTTCAAGCAAGTGTCACCAGGGCGACACGCTGGATGTTTTAGATCCTTGTAGTCTCCCCTGAGTGACCGACGAGCGCATGCAGGCTCTGCCACGGTGGGTCGGCTGCGACTTTGGCTTCCTCTCGACGCCTATGGGTTCGTCCCGGTGGAGGTGCATATGACAGGTGGTCCTGGCCTTCCTGTCACAGCATTCCGCGCAGGCTGGCGGCGCCGCGGCTACGGTCGGGGGCGTTGTGTCCACCGCTCCCCTACCCGTCCTGACTGTGGATCCTCGAAGGGGGGTATGTATGTGGTGGTGCCTGTCGAGGGGCTCGTGACGTCTTCAGCTGGTGAGATGCTGTGCTGGGGCTGCGCTGTTTCTGTCACAGCTGCATTCCCTGGCTGCCTGTTCCCCCCCCCCCCCCCCCTTGCCTCATGGTGTGCAGTCTGGCTGGGTCTGTGGGTGGCTGGACCTCCTGTGGGGGTTTGCCGCTGGGGGTCTGGGGTCTGTGGGGGTGTTCTGCTGCTGCTGCAGCGTGTGCAGAGACATCCGCGGCCACCGCCGTTCGTTCGGCGGCCGCGGCCACTACTCGAGGCCCTGGTCTGATCGCGGCCTCCGGCCGGCTCCACGGCGGCCATGTTAGATGTGGGCAGGCGCCCTCCCTGGCTGGTAGCTGCTCCGGTTCGGTCCCTGGCTGGCGGGGGCTTCGGTGGGCTTCCTCTGGTGTCACTGGGAGAACCTGGGGCCGTTTTTCAGTAGGGCCGGACACACCCGCGGCCACTACTGCTTGTTCGGCGGCCGCTACTCGAGGCCCCGGTCTGGTTGCGGCCTCCAGGCGGCTCCGCGGCCGCCATCTTGGATTTGGGCAAAGTGCCCTTTCTTACATGTCACTTCCGCCCGGGCTTCCTCTAAGCCTCGGGCGGACGGGGAGTGTCTTCCTTTCGGCCTGGGACGCCGCAGAGGACGGACACAAGGGTGCAGCTCTCCTCCACCTTGCAGAGTCGGCGCTGGTGCTGGGCTGAGACAGTGGCCTGGGGGTCGTGAGTACTGCGGGGTCTCTCTTTCTTTCCCTTGCTGTGGTGGTCTCCGTTCTGGGGAGTGGGTTTTTTGTGTGGGCCATGGATCGCAGGGATGACTCCTCTGCATTGCCGTGTGAGGGCTGTGGGCTTCGCCCGGCGGACCCCTCTAGGTCCCCTCTTTGTGCGGCCTGTACGCCTGCGCTCCTTTGCCAGTCTCCGGTGCGTCCCTCGGGTTCCTCAGGGGGTGTGGTCGGTACCGCATGTACCGCGCTGTCCTTGGAGGTCTTTTCCTCTGCCATAGATGGTTTTGTGACACGCATTGAGCGCGCCTTGAGGCGGCGTCCGCCTAGGAAACGGGCTTTGCCAGTCCTGTCCCCTGCCCTGTCGGGGGAGTCGGAGGAGGAAGGGGAACTTCCCACGACATCACCGCGTCCTGATCCTGGTGATTCCTCGCAGCCTGATTCGGCCAGTGAGGATGAGGCCGCGTCTACGCTCCTGGTTCAGGAACGTGAGACGGTTTCTGCGCTAGTCCGCGCTGTTAGGGAGACTCTAAAAATTGAAGACGTTGCCAGCACTTCCGCGCTGCCGCACGTGCAGTTTGGAACGCATAAGAGTAGACGTTCCGCCAAGGTGTTTCCTTACATCTCCTTTTTTGATGAATTCATTTATAAGGAGTGGAAACGGCCTTCCAAGTCTTTTGCGGTTCCGAAACGGTTCTCGGTTCGCTATCCCTTTGAGGAGGACTTTGTGTCTAAGTGGTCTTCACCACCGGTGGTGGACCCGCCGGTCTCTCGTTTAAACAAGGCCACGGTTATCCCGGTGGAGGATTCTCCATCCTTTAAGGATCCTTCCGATAGGAAGGCTGAGGCGCTTTTGCGGTCCCTGTACTCTGTCGCGGGCGCTCTCATGCGTCCGGTCTTGGCTTCGGCCTTGGTCACTCAGACTCTGACTGAGTGGGCAAAAATGTTACATCAGGGTCTTGCGGAGGAGAACGTCTCCCCCGCCTTTGTGGAATTGGCGGACCAGTTGGTGCTGGGCCTGCGTTATGTCTGTAATTCGGCTTTGGATGCGGCGCCCTTGGTGTCCAGGGTGTCGATGTCAGCGGTGACGCTTCGCCGTTTGCTCTGGCTTAAGTGCTGGTCGGCTGACCAGGCTTCCAAGAAGGCTCTTCAGGAACTGCCCTTTACTGGGGACCGTCTGTTTGGTTCCACCTTGGATGAGATCATTAAGGATCTGACGGGGGGTAAGAGTACCTTCCTTCCCCAGGCGCGCAAGAAGGAACAGCGCCGGAAGCCTGGGCCTACCTTCTCCGCTCATAAGCGGCTTTTTCGGCCCCCGACGCCCTCCGACAAGGGCGGTAAGTTTAATAAACCCTCCTCTTCCCACTCCTCCAAGCGTCCGTGGCAGCCCAAGTCTGCCAAACCCGCCGGCAAGCCCCAGTCCGCATGAAGGTCGGGCCCCGACTCCGGGTCCCTGGGTGGGGGGCCGCCTTCGGCTCTTCGTGGATTTTTGGCTGGCCCACGTCTCCGACTCTTGGGTCCGGGAAATTTTTTAAGTTATTCCTTGGTGGATTTGCTACATTGTGCTACAGCTCATTATCAAACTGAAAGATCTAATTCTGATTCATCTTCAACTTTCAGACAGATGGCCCCACAGTCTCATCAAGCACACTGTGATATGATGCAGAATTCATAGTTTTTTTTCCCATGCAGGTTAAATTGGTGTAACCGTTTTCTGATTGTAGATGTATACACCGTAACACAAGTTGTTGCATAGTTACCCAAAGATCCTCATTAAAATTTTGGGGTTCTTAAAGACTTAGGGGTCTATTAACAAAGCTGCTGAAGGCAGCCGTGTGAATAACCGACCCAAAGTGAAGTGAACGCTGTTTGGCTATTCACTACAGACATGTATGGCTGATTTCAGCCGTACGCCGACTGAAATCAGCCGTACATCGGCTTGCTGCGGCTGGGTTCGGGCCGGCCGAACATGCTCAGTATGTTCGGCCGACCCGAAGTGCAGAAGGAGTTCGACTCAGCTGATCCAACTACTGTCTACTCGCTGCTGTTCGGCCTATTCTCATAGAGGCCGAACAGCAGTGAGTGAATAGCCAAATGCTGCCGAGCAGCATTTGGCTCAGCTATTCTGCTTGTTACCTCTGTGGTACCGAGCAGAATAGAAAAACAGTTTTAAAAAGTAGAAAAAAATAGAAAATGATTGGGCGGAGCTAGCAGTGACAGCCACACAACTGTTTTCTATTGGCCGGGACCAGCTGTCATTACAATGAGAGCTTGTCGGAGCCGGCGGTGGTATCAAAGCCGCCTCTGCTGAGTTCTCATGGTACTGACAGATCAGCGTCCCCTGGTTGCCAAGTAACCAGGGGACGCTGAACTGTCAGTACCATGACAGCTCAACAGAGTTGGCTTTCATATCACCTCCGGCTCTACTAAGCTCTCATTGTAATGCAGGAGGGAGAGAGCACCCCCCTGAAATGATGGCAGATAGCAGAGGAAGCAATAGCTTCTTTGCTATCTGCAAGTTGTTTTTTTTAGTATTCTGACAGCTGCTCCCGTCAGAATAAAATTTTAAAAAAATCAGCATAGGAATGCATAGCTGGATTCCTATTGGCTATTTCAATTTGCAATATCCAATAGCAAGCTGGCTAATGCACCCGCGCTCTGCTGCTGTCAACTAGAAGAGGACCTGATGGAGAACTTCAGGTCCCCTCTGCTGATTGACAGCAGCAGTGGGTGGGTGCAATAGCTGGTTTGTTATTGGCTATTGCAAAGTGAAATAGTAAATAGTATTGTAGCTATGTATTCCTATGCTGTTTTTTTTTCTGACTGATTTTTCTGAGATGCTGGCTGGCTCCGCCCAGCTGTCAGGAGCAGGCTGACGTACGGCCAGCTTTGGCTTTTTAACCTCGGCTTGACTGAGCCGCTCGGCCAACTTCGGGAGCTGTACGGGCTATAGTGAATAGCCCGTACAGCAGCCCTTTGGTTCTACTGAACCAAAGGGGTCCTGGGGCCGAAGCTAGCCAAAGGATCAGCCGAAGCTACGGCTAGATCCTTCGGCAGCTTTGTGAATAGACCCCTTAGTTTAGCATCAATCATTTTGCTGAGTTTGCTGGGTTGGCCAGTCCTGGACTGCTATGCCGCTTGGAAAAAATGTCCTTACAGTTGAATGGTTGATTTCTAATAATTTGGTGACTTTTCCAAATCCATTGCCAGACTAACAGGCATACAGAACCTTCATTCTAAGGTCTTTTGGGAGCCCTTTTTCTCTTGACATGATGACATTACACACAATCAATAGCAAATAGAATACCAGACCTTAGATATCTGAGGTTTAAATAAGATAGGTTTTCCCTGAATACTCCTAAGGTAGTTCCAATCATTGGCATCTAATTTGGAACTCCGAATTCTAATTTTATGGATCTGAAGTGATGAAAAATGCAGGGACATACTTACATTTACCAGATAACAAATGCGCACTTTAGATTATGAAAATAATTATACCATTTCAATTTTATTTGTTCAAGAATATTACCTTTATTAGTAGGCACTGTTTGAATGAAGATCTAATGTTTGTCTGTCCAAATATGTTGAAAGTCAAAAATGTCTCCGGGAAATACTTAGGGGTCAACTCACTAAGCTGCCGTAGGCAACCGAGTGAACAACCGACCCAAAGTGAAGTGAGCCGAAATTCACTTCAGGCTTGTACGGCTGATTTCAGCCATATTTCGGCTGAAATCAGCCATACGTCAGCTTGCTTTGTGTGGCTTCGGGCAACCTCCGGCAGGCTACTCGCTGCTGTTCGGTCTATTCTCATAGATGCCAAACAGCAGTGAGTGAATAGCCGAATGCTGCCGAGCGGCATTCGGCTCGGCTGTTTTGCTAGGTACCTCTGTAGTACCGAGCAGAATAGAAAAACAGTTAAAAAAGTAGAAAAAATAAAATAGAAAACGATTGGGCGGAGCTAGCAGTGACAGCTAGCTACGTCCAATTGTTTTCTATTGGCTGGGCGCTTCTGCTGCCGTCAGAATAAAATAAAAAAATTAAAAACCCCATAGGAATGCATAGCTAGATTTCTATTGGCTATTTCACTTTGCAATTTTTGGGCCAGCTTCGGCTTTCACCTCGGCTCAATCGAGCCGAAGCATATGCCTTCAGCTCGACTGAGCCGCTCAGCCCACTTCGGGAGCTATACTGGCTATAGTGAATAGCCCGTACAGCAGCCCTTCGGTTCCACTCAACCGAAGGGGTCCTGGGGCGAAGCTAGCCGAAGGATCAGCCGAAGCTACAGCTACATCCTTCGGGCAGCTTAGTGAATAGACCCCTTAGTTTTCACATAACTATTCCTTCTTGTGTGATTTGTTCACTGATTTTCTCACATGTTTGCAGTCAAACATTTCAGGCATTAAGTATAATAAGAATTTAATTTTAATAATATACTCTTTAACGTGGTTTTTTACAAAGGGGTGAAAAGTTTGGAGAAGGTAGGAGAAGTGAACAATCTAGGCCAAAATAGCTGATTTGGAAACATTCTCCAATTCAGCTCACTTTCCAGTTCAGTTATGTTGTCCTAGATTGTTCCTCTGTCTTATCTTCACCAAACTCTTCCCCCTTTTGTGAATAACCCTGTTAGTCTCTACTTCTCCACTAAAACAACACAGTTCTCATGACAACATCCATTTTGCTTCGGTGATAATAATAAATGTAGACCCTCACATACAGAAATTAGTTGTAGAAAAGATATGGTAACGTGTTCCTGAAAAATAGAGGGTTTTGAATTTACTAAAGAGTTAGCAAAAATGTTTACAGTGTTTATAGTAAAGGGGAACCAAGAGGTTACAGGTTACAATTTCATGTCTAGAGTGTCATTTATTTATTATCGCCTAAAATAGACCAGGAGAAGTGAATCCACTTAGAAAATTTAAAAAATCCAACATGGGGATCATGCCATTGCCAACTAACTGTGATGCATAAAAAAAACCACAATATCAAAATATTGATTACTAAATGATTCCATCAGTCATTAAAAATGCAACTGCACTCATTAATTACCAGCGTATTTTTTTTCTTGCTAGAATGTATTCATAGACACATGTGAACTTGTGAAATAGTGGAAAAGTATTATTTTAGAATAAATTCATTATCTAAATAAATTGTGCAGTGAACTACTAAAAAGCTACTAGGGCATAATTACATTATATATTTCAACATTATGGTCCCCACATATGTTAGAATAACAGACTGACAACTACTGTGATTTTTAGATTACTTTCTGTACATTTATTTTGTTTAACATCTGATTATAAATATGCATTAGTTTTTAGATGTCTGCATCAAATTAATTCTGTGCAAATATAAACATAACATTGCAAAGCAAATTCCTGTTTACTGATTTAATCTGCACACAATTGGGTATTCAAAGTGAGCAGCAATGTGCTTTTCATGTGATTTGGATAACTGAAGTGAATATTTTAACACAATTGATTGAGTGAATATTTTTCCACTGTGGTTTGTGCCCCGATCTAAAAGTGTAAACCTAAGCTGCTGTGCTAAAGTAGGATATGCTACTCATTAAATGCATATAGATCTGCACTGCACTTAATACTGGTGTTACTTCAATGAATGTGCCCTTAAATAAAATTAATCTATACTACACTCTATAACAGGGGTGGCCACAATGTTTTGTGTTAAGATCTACTTTTTATATGACCAGCTCAATGAGATCTACCAACGATAGGCGCCGCATCGCACCTCCCGCAACAGAACAGCGAGTGCGATGAACGCACTGTACTATTGTGAATGGGCCCTTAGTCAGACCTAGCACTCGTATCAGAAAAAAGGTAAACTATTGGACTCTTACCTGTAATGGCCAAACTCCTAAAAATAAATCCTAAAGTTCCTAATCTCAGTGTGTAATAGACATGTGCAGGGCAAAAAAATTTGTTTCGGTTGAAATTTTCATTTGTTTCATCAATAGAAACACATTTTAATGCTGTTTCCGATTCGGAGGCAACGAGTCTCCGAATCCGAAACCGCACAAAGAGACTGCAGGACAAGCAGCGGCCGTATCGGCTCAGGACGCATGTTCTGCGCATGCGTATACCAAAATATACTCCAAAATGGCGGTGGGCATGCGCAGTACCCGCCGGGGGTCAATATGGCCGCAGTGCTTTCCGATAACATAGTTACATAGTATTTGAGGTTGAATAAAGACATTAGTCCATCAAGTCCAACCTATTAGTATCTCATTCTAGGAGTACCTGTACCCCTGTATATTACGGTCCCTTAAGAAATTGTCCAAAAGTTTCTTGTACCCCTGTATATTACGGTCCCTTAAGAAATTGTCCAATGACCCGGGACTGTGTCGGATGTGTGTGGCCCCAGGGCCCGGCTCTCTGACTTCCTCAGAGTAGAGAACTGCATGCTGTACTTTGTGAACCACGGCTTACAGTGTCAGGAGCTTGGCCGGGATAGAGAGCCCCCTGCTGGTCATGTCTGAGAACTGCACCCGGCCAGCAGCACCTGCGCTCCAAGATAAACGGAGCAGACAACTATAACTTCTGATCGCGATCTACCAGAATTAGCTTTGCGATCGACTGGTAGATCGCGATCGACCTTATGGGCACCGCTGCTCCATAATTATATTACATCAAAAATTAAAAATAAATGTGCCTTTAAGAAGTGCCAGAAGTATATAAATATTAATATGATACTATCCTACAAATATCTTAAAAGCCAAAGCATAAAGTTCTTGAATACAATCTTAAAGTGCATACACCTCTCTCTTTATAAAGTAGTGGCTGTATTCAATCAATATATAGCCTATTATCATTAAATGCACTGCAAAGATCTTGAGCAAAGTGCTTGAGTACCATTACTCAATATGGTGTTCAGTGTAAATGGTGAACGATCCTCCTCCCCTGCTGGTATTTAGATTGGATAAACTCACCAACAGTAGTATGACCACGAATAATTAGTAGAAGCACTGCGCTTTTTATCTCAGATGGTCAGCCTTTTATATTAACAAACAAGGGTCCTCCTCCCTGACATGGCTCCTATGATACCCCTAATATCAACTCAGAAAAAATATCATAAAAGAGGATCCCTTAGTGTAGCAAGTTCAAACAACTTATATTAAAATACTGTTTAGTAAGACTCACATGCTTGTTGTGAAGTGATCATCCTATCATCCTACAGCAGGCTATTACCAGTATCAGCACTAGTTACCAGAGTTATCACAAACACTTCCCTGCTTGTTGCTTACTGGTTCTCCTATGACAACAGCATCTAAACACATCCTCTCTACTGGTTTCATCACCTGATTTCTTCAGGATGTCATGTATGCATGGAAGAAGTCAGAAGTCAGTCTGAATAAGTCAGAAGTAATGCTCAATGCATTTAGTAAATCAGACTCAAGGCCACTTGCATGTCTTCTGATACATCAAGTCAGTTTAGCAACTTTGATTTCAGGTCCAATAATGTAGAGAATGCTTTTTCAAATCCCGACTTATTTCTTACCTTTGTAAAGCTATTTGTGCTGATATTTGAAAGTTATACATGAATATTGATCATCAGCTTTAAAACAGCTACATAATGAATCGTACTTACAGCAAGGTCCCAGAAGCACTCTTCAGGTGTTAATTTTTTGTGCCAGGAAGATATTTATAAAGACTCCCAGCATGTGCAGCAGGCCCCACAAGTCTGTTTATTGGTCAGGTAGTAAACGTTAAAGTGACCGTGAGCGTATAACAGTAGGGAATGCAGCTGAGGTAAGGCTTACTGACCCAGCAAGCTGGAAGTGGTTCTGTTCTGAAATTAGCCTTAAGCAAGTGGCAGCAAAAGGGTTAAAGTATGTCCAAAGTCAATACTTTAAAAAAAGGATAGAATAGGGAATGGTTAGAATCTCAGTTAGTTTTTTTTTTTAATTTTTTGCTGTCTCTCTCCCACTAATGAATACAACAAGTGAGAGTAAATTTCTCCCAAGAGAGGGAAAATCCCTTCTCAGACAGTTGTCACTGAAACAGGTATCCCCATTATTCTTGTTTTGGTGAGAACTGTACAATTTTAGAATTTTCATCACTTTCTCGCCCAGTCACAATGGTCACCAGAACAAGCAGAGAAGGTGAAACCTGACAGAGTGTCTAACATATCCCCTCTCTATCCAAAACTTTAATTGATTAGATATGAAATCTGGTTGCAGCCCTTTGAACAATGTCATTTTTGAATTGTACTTTATTAAATAAGTTCATATATGTATTTTATTACAGCATACAACATTTACCCGAGGCATATTAGTTCACTGCAATGACATTCTAAACTTGTTTGAATTAACCAACTCATAAAATATACAACTCTTTGCATCAAGCAGGTCAATCTCAGATGAGAAAATGGGCCGAACTGAGAAAACTAAATCTTCGAGGGGTTGCATTTTGTCAACTGCACCCTGCATTATGTTTGCTGTGGGCTGCATATGCTTCATAAAAAAAAAATACAACAATTCAGAAACTGATATTATAGTGAAAATTGCCACTTAAAATATTTAATCTCAGAAAAGGGAGCCATAAAACAATTTCTGAAGTATTTATTAGCTGCACAAATATTTAAGGAAGAGTAACGCATTAGAGAGCAACTGAGGGTGTATTCATATTTCTTTATATTTAAACCACTGAGGGTCACAATGAAAGAGTGAAAGGGGTGTATGCAGCCCACAAAACACCAGTATGAAATGTCTGTTATACATTTAAGGGAGAGTAATCGTTTATTCCACACCATATAATACACATGATAAAACTCTGTTTCATTCTAGACAAATGCCATAGCAGTTGCCTTAATTGCTTAGGTTGCTAACAGAAAAAAAAATGAGAGTCCTGATTTATGGATTGGTTTATGATTAATTTGAAAGCAGCAGCAAACATGGAAATAAAGATAAGTTCATTAACATTGTGAATTTGAAATTTCAATGCAGTTTCCTATTTCTATTTTATAGATCTTGTATCCATCACATTACACTGTAAAAGGCATCTCTAGTTTCTGTTTGATTGCTTTCACAACATTTACATGACAGCAATAAATGTTATGCTATTAAAGCATCAGTTGTTCTGTACTATTTAGTGGATGAAATAAAAAGAAGAGACATATCATTATTTGGAGCTTTTATCTTTAACCACTTGCTGACCGGGGTGTTTATACCCCCTTCCTGTCCAGGCCATTTTTCACTATTCAGCGCTGCGGTACTTTGACTGACATTTATTCAGTCATGCAATGCCGTACTGAAATTAATTTTATACCATTTTGTGGGGACAGATAGAGCTTTATTTTGGTGGTATTTACTTACCACTGGGGTTTTTATTTTTTACTATATAAAGAAAAAAATTACCAAACATTTTGAAAAGAAAACTGTTTTCCCCACTTTATGTTATACGGTAAAACATTTATTATTACCCAATTCTTGGTAAAATATAAAAGACAGGGTCACGTCGGGTAAATAGACACCAAACTAGTCAAGCTTTAAAATTGTGCATGCTCGCGAAATTGCAAAAACCTAGGATACTCAAAATTGGCCATAGGCGACATTTTAGAAGCTTTTACTGCTCATCATTAGTTTTATCAGTGATTTATGGCCCTAAAATTATTCCTCACACTCTGGCGTTCGTGGTGATATGTAACATGCACTTTGCAATGGGAGAAATTGTCATTTTCGCATGTAGGCGCACCGGATGCATGTTTGCGTGTGTATGTGGGGGACTTTTAATATAATTAATATGTGACTTTCATTTTTTTGTAACTATTTTTTTTAAAACTTTTTTTAACTTAACTTTATTGCTAGCACATAGGGAACTAAAACTCCCCCTATGTGATAGCCAATATACAGTGCCAGGTCCTCTTTATGGAGACATCAGGGGTCTTTAAGAGCCCTAGTGTCACCTGGGGACCCCCAGAAAGATGATGAACCAGAGATCTGCTTCACCAGATTCTCTCCGGCTTCTGTAGCCAGTAATGACAGCTGAATTTGGAAGTGATGTAATATACACCACTTCCTGCATTCAGAGAATGGAAAAAAGTCCAGAGGGAGATTGCGTACTGATTTCCCTCTAATCTCTGGTGACAGAGCTGCTGTACGGGGCTGACACCGGCACAGCGGAGCTTGGGATCGGTGTCGGCGGAAGGGGGGGGGGGGTGCACACCTGCACGCATAATACAAGCGACCGGGCGTCTCTATAGCCGCTGTAAAGCTTGTATGTAAACAGCCATGATTGGCTATTTACATTTCAGGCAGATTTCTTGCTCGTGTGCACCACCTAGTGGCAGGCACGAGCTGGGCAGGAAAGGACATTTAAACACACCCACCCGCATTCAAGAAGCCACCGTCCGGCCATTTAATTACAACGGCCGTACAGCAGGTGGTTAACAAAAAGCTATCTTAGTCTGATCTGTTTACATATTTGAGGAAACATAAAACCAGTTATTTTATCATGGGGATTCCAAAGACTGTACTGCAAATGTATTTTGTTCTTACCAGTAACTCATAAGACTATAATAAGACTAAAAAATGGCATTGTAAATGAGCAAATATTTCAAAATGAAGTTTCAGAGTTATCAAGATCTGGGGATCAATTTCTTTCCATTAGCACTCTTATGTGAACTAATTGCCCCTCCTTCACCTATAGTGGACACTTACCCCCTTTGGCCAAAAAATCACACCAGCAGAGCATTGCTGGGGAATCTCATCTGTAATCTCACAAGATCTCAGGAAAAGGCATTTTCCTCCCCTGAGATGAAGTGCATGGTCACATTTCCTAGTCACATGTGCCAGAATTCCAGGAAGTATAGGGAGATGGATTAATGCGCCCTAAGTGAAAATGGCCACTGTGAGAAGAATGTGGAGAAAAAGAAAAACAAGGTATGCAAAGAATAAAACGCCTGCAATCATCTATAGGTATGTGTGTGTAGAATACATTACTAAACATTTCTAAAGGTGCATTCGTTGTTATTTTATATGGGTAAAAGTTCCTCTTTAATGTGAGATTTAGAGCAATTCATGTTAAATCACTGTATTTTAAATATATATTTTCACTGCTACTAGCCACTGCCTAAGATGCTACATTAGTAGCAGCTCTAGTTGTAGCTTCCTTTAGAGTCTTGCTTAGACAGCTGTGGATACTCTCAACGTACTTGCCAATGTTATGGTTTTGGGTGAGGTACAGTGGCATAACAACCAAAGGGGGGTAACGGTGCGGCAGCCCCAGGAGCAGAGATGGGGGGTTGCTGGCCGCCAGGCAGTGACAATCGAGCCCGGCAGAACAAAAAATTTACAGGCAATAATGGGGCCACCCTGGGGGACCTCAGACATCAGGACCCAGTGAGCAGCAGCTTATTATTGCAGAAAAAATACCCCTGGTGCCTGTAACTGGGTAAGTGAATAATGTGGTTTTTATTCACAGCCTCCCTCATGCTTCCTCCGGCCATGTAAACTGATACTAGCCAGGAGGACAGTGTCAGACAGTTGAGGAGACTACGTTCCATTCCAGAACATAGAATAGAACATAGCTGAACTTGAAACTTTCAAGTCCAATTATGTTCTATTCTTTGTTCTATAACACCCCATCACATTCACATCTGCCATCCTGTACATCTGCCTTGCTGCCATCCTGTACATCTGTCCCGCTGCCATCCTGTACATCTGCCCTGCTGCCACCCTGTACATCTGCTCTTCTGTCATCCTCCACATTTGGCCTGCTGCCATCTTCCACATCTGCCCTGCTGTCATCCTCCCCATCTGCCCTGCTGCCATCCTGTACATCTGCCCTGCTGCCATCCTGTACATCTGCCCTGCTGCCATCCTGTACATCTGCCCTGCTGCCATCCTTTACATCTGCCCTGCTGCCATCCTGTACATCTGCCCTGCTGTCATCCTATACATCTGCCCTGTTGTTATTCTGTACATCTGCCCTGCTTTCATCCTCCACATCTGACCTGCTGTCATCCTGTACATCTGCCCTGCTGCCATCCTGTACATCTGCCCTGCTGTCATCCTATACATCTGCCCTGTTGTTATCCTGTACATCTGCCTTGCTGTCATCCTATACATCTGCCCTGTTGATATCCTGTACATCTGCCCTGCTTTCATCCTCCACATCTGCCATGCTGTCATCCTGTACATCTGCCGCGCTGCCATCCTGTACATCTGCCCTGCTGTCATCCTCCACATCTGCCCTGCTGTGATCTGCCACACCTGCCCTGCTGCCATCTTCCACAGCTGCACTCTTTAAAAAAGGTATTGAATGACACATGACACTTAAAAAAAGTTATCGGTAATTGGTATTGGCAAGTACTTTCAGGTAGACAGTAATTAATACAGCCTCATATCATAAAGAGAACTACAAGTCCCAGCATGTCCCCATTGTGCCTGTACACCGTCAACATATCACCATTCCCTGGGTGATATGTGGGGGGGGGGCATACATGGAAAAGCAGGGCATGCTGGGACTTGTAGTTCCCTAGGTGATATGTTGAGAGTGTACAGTGACAATGAGGGCATGCTAGGACTTGTAGTTCCATGATGACAAGTCCCAGCATGCTCTCATTGTACCTGTACACCCCCACATATCACCGGAAGGAGAGGGGCGCAAAATTATGTTCTGCCCCAGGCGCCCGTTACAATGGTTACACCACTGGGGATGTAGGCATGGATTGTGTAGGCTGTCAGCCAGGCTATGGTGACATGGTGTTATGGTGCAGTTTCCTCTATTTACAGTGTGCACAGCTAACTTGTATTGCAGAGTTACATCTATACATGATGTCAATAGCTCCAGAAACACAAACTTTACAACATGTATGTGCAGAACTATGTAGTGCACAATTTGCATGCACATCATGTAAGTTGGTCTATCTTTTGGGGTAAAAGTAAGACTTGTTGCAAGGTGCAAAAACAGATCACAAAGTTTACTCTGCCATAATGTCCTCCAAATGAAAACCTTCTGACATAACTATCCCCCAAAAAACTTCTGATTGACAATAAATTGCTTATTAGCCATACAAATGGCCTGAATTAGAAATTGTCCCGCCCTTCCCTATAGACTTCAGTCTGTGGCAACTTGTTGGTGCCACAAAGTTTGCAAACTAGACCATGCACATGCAGATTCACTCATCTCTACCATTTAAAGTGGTAAAATATATATACTGTAAAGTGTGCATTCATTTTACAAATGTCTATGCACCCTTCAACTTTAGATGTGTTTGAACAAAGCATGTCTGCTGACAGTTAAAAGTGGAATTAAACCCTCTTTACACTGAGGATAGTACTATCTTAGCCTCTATTTAGATTTGGGGCTCCCAGCTATGTGACCAACCATGACACCAGCCATTTAAGGGTTTAGAGGATCACTGTAATAAGTGTACCAGAAATTGTAACAGTTATCATATGAGGCCTGCTTTGAATGTAGCATGCCCTGCACATGCATTAGTAGGCAAAATATAAATTTAAACTCTGCAGAAAACAACATATATTTATTAAGGTCCATAAGCATGTGTGTGGCATATAAGCAAAGACTAGTCATTTTTGCACCAATTGAAAAAGATATATACTTTGCTGCTCATAAATGGAATACAGAATGAATTTGGAGTAATTACAAAGGTTTGGGGGTTTGGCTTGAGTTGGCTAATAGGTCAGCTTGGGGATCCATGTTATTCCAGTTGGGGGGATGCATCCAGGAGCTGTGATGTAGCCATGCACTTTATAAAAAGAGGTTGGTCAAAGAAAAAGACAAAACTGGATACTCAAGTTGATAGTAAGAGAGATTGAAAATGTTCATTTTAGCTGGCTTTGTGTTCAGAGCATTTTTGAATTGTTCACACTCTTTTCAAAAGCTGTGCTTATTGAAACACCATTATTCTCTTTCTTGTTGGTGCCACATCCTTGTTCCTTTTCTATATTTCTTGTGTTAGATGATAAAAGAAAAATACTCTGTGAGCTCGTATAATCCATCAGGATTAACCCAGAAACATTCTTATGTGAATGGAAGCCACCACCTCTTTTCCTGTTGACCTAGTGTGTCCATTTATAATCTTGTCTGTCTCTTTCATGCTTGTTTTCTCTTGGCTGTAATGCCCCTTCTAAGACATCAATCCTAGTCTTAAAATTTAAAAAATGGTCTGAGCCAGTCACATAATTTTGATTGTAAATCATTAGCAATATATTTTGCTGTTATTATAAATTCACACTCACACTCACATAAATTCACATTTATAATAACAGCTGAACATTGTTCCAAACTGAACTGTAATCTTTTAAGGTTGAATTCACTTCCTACTTTAATTCTATTTACTCCTTTTCTTGCTCTGTTGTTGATATATTGAACAACTTAATTAATGGTATATCCACCATTTTTGTGATTTAACTTTATTCTAATCTCTAAACAGTTGTTTTATCCAGTCTATGTTGTTACTAGCTTTGATTTATTCAAGCTTGTATATTCCTCAAACTGATCTGATCCTCTTGCAATCTGCATATAAAAGTAATGTGAACAAAAAACATGTCACTTACCAATTCACCTAATTCTATTTAATATAATCATGTATTGAATCTATCATCCCCGTCAATGATAGAAACAAAGAGATACAGGGGTTTATTTACTAAAGGCAAATGGGCAGTTCACTTTGCAAGGGAGTTTGCACTTAGGGGAAGTTTGCCCTTAGTTTAGTGAATGTGCAAAGTGCAAATTCCCTTGCAAAGTGAACAAGCTATTTGCCTTTAATAAATCAACCCCATGGTGTAAAGCACAATTAACCTAAATTAGGGAAACTTAAGCCAAAATAGCATATTTACACTATAAAGTATCATATCTAGTAAAAGAAAAACAGATGAAACTTTGATGAAGTTACAGGCATGCAAACATAAAAATTGTCTCTAGGTAAAAAAAGGATATTATTTACCATATATACTATTGATCTTTCTTGTGTGTTATTTATATATGGTCTCACAAGCTCTATACCAGGGGTGCCCATGGGTCGATCGCGATCTACCAGTCGATCGCAAAGTGATCCCTGGTAGATCGCAATGTCCTGTCCTCCTGCCGTGGGGCTTCTCTGGATCCCTGCTGCTCTCCCCCATCTGTATGCAGTGGGTATCCGAGGAGAAGTGAACGAAGCGCTGCAGAGGACGGAGCCGCTATCACAGTAACACGCCGAGCGGCCTGGATCAACAGCTGGCGCCTCTCTCTCCTCACCGCACATGCTGCTGTGACAGCGGCTCCGCCCCCCGTCCACCTGAATTGCTTATCTCACTTCTCCTCGGATTACCCGATACCTCTGCCTTGGAGAGCAGCGGAGATCCAGAGGAGAAGCTGAGCCCCCCTGTGTGCGTGGCCGAGCGGCAGAGGATTGGTACATATCAGTGATATGTACCAATCCTCTGTGCAGGACAAACACTGGAGTGATCAGCTGATCACTTCAGTGTTTGTAAATAACTGGGGACACAGTACTATGTGTCCCCAGTTATGAATGAACAGGAACTGCTCCGCCCAGCTGTCAGAAACAGGCTGTCGGCCGGCCAATGCCCGGCTGCTCGGCCAGCTTCGGCTTTCAGCACGGCACTACTAAAGGTCTTTGATCGTGCCTTGACGATCAGAAGTGATACATTTCAGGCACAGAGATACATTGTAATATTCCTGTGCTTGAAATGTATCATAAACATCGGGCCAGTCTATCGAGCTGTCAAAACGAATAGCAGAGAGGTGACTCATTCTGCAACGTCTCTGCTATTTTCAGCTGTCAAAGACGGCATTGCTATTTAGCGCTCCCGTATTTGCATGTAACTGCTTCTTTCTTTCATTAATGAAAGAAAGAAGCTTTTACAAAAGTTTAACTATTTAATTAATGAATGCCTCAATACTAAGGGCATTCATTAATGACTGGTAACTGCTGAGAATCAGCGGTTACCGGCATTACAGAACCTTAAATAACTTGTCACGTACAGTGTATAGGCACTTTGTGGCGGTATGTACAGTGTACATCTCCCATCACGAAGGGGTTAATTTGTTTGCACCTTCTGAGCATTTAACTCAGGCTTGGTTCTGAATTCAGATCACAACATTCCCACAAAAGAACTGTATAATTTTTTCAACTTTTTATTGCACTATTTTGTGGGAAATTATATCAATGAAGGATATTGTGTTAAGCATTTTGATGGACAAGTTTTTAAAATGGCAGGTTTGTCTATATTCTATAGCATTACATCAGTTTGATTAGACATTATATTTTTTGTGATTTAAAGCCTTATATAAGCAGAAAAAAATGTATTTTATTTTAGGATAGGGTTGAAGGGATAAGTATATCTGTCGAGTTTTATTCCTATAACCTAAAATAACTTAAACCTACTGTAAAATAATAACTTAATACTACTTTAATTATGAATGTATTCTAGCATGCAAAATCAGGGAAATCTAATGCTTTTGTATTATGTAAAAAACAAACAAACATAATGTGTTATCCCAATCAGGATTTAGCTTTTGATGGTTTATTTCAGAAAAAAATCAATTATATTCGTTGGAAGTTCACTGCACATTTAGGCATTCATATATCATCAATGTTGCTTTATCACGTCTCTGTATTATTTAGGAAATACTGTAATTCTAGCTCCTACATTTTTTTGAATTTGGCAGAGGATTTGTCGGGAAGAAAAATAAATACAGTAATTTGATGCTAACTCCCTATAGGGTTATGCTGAGTTGGTCTGCTAAGTATTATTGTTTATTCAGCTAGATTTTTAGTTTACAGTGATTTTCCGAATCCTAAATAAACTATATTTTGATAATGTTTTTGACATAATAATCTGCTTGGTACACCAAAACACCAAAGCCCTGTCGTGCGAAAAAAAATCTCAGGGTATTGCTTTGTTCCCTAGTTTGACTTTTTTCTACCCTACAGTTATTCTATTTGAATAACATTTGTATATTGAAGAATAAACATGTGTCTAACCTACTTGCTTCTATCTGCAGTATCTGTTCCTTAGAATTGGAAAATTCAAATGTCAAGAAATATTTTTTTCATTCTTTGTTAGGTAAATTTAAAATATCACATATGAATATTTCACACGAACAATTCTGCTGTTTTTTCTTAATGTTTTTTTTAAGCGCTTGCCATGGGGTCACCCTGTATTTAATGTTTCTAAAGCAAAGTTGTTATATAAACATTACAACATCATCATCAGGTTATAGACTTATAAACCGGGTGGAAATCATGAGCAGTGACATGTGATGGTCGTACCTTGACTTCACTCCTCACCTTTCAGGCATAGCAGCATCCATAAACTTTATTCAGAGACTTGCAACACCACTTTTTCTTTTCCCTTTGCTCTTGGGAACCCTCCAGCTCCACTCTGGGCAAGAAAACAGTGGCAGTGCATGGCTCAGCAGCCCATAATCTGGACCCATCCTGGTGCATGCCCTATCACCAGCTGAAAACCTCGGGCTCGCCCGTCTCACACCCAGACCATAATGGATGATCATCATGATAATGGACTGTCATGAACAGGATATCAAAGGCCTGCACAGAATTTGGAGGATTATGAGGACCACTCATGCAGAGGTAATTTGCAATGGGGACTTACCTGAAACTATTATAGACCTCACATCTACAGTCATGGCCCTGTTTCAGGAATTGGTCCCTTCCCATCCTATATAGGGGTTAGAATTCAGTAGGATTAATCAAGCCTTGGGCCCTATAAAACAAGAGGGCCCATCCTGTGACAAAATTATCAAGTTCTCCTTTATTGCAGGTGGCTCGGAATAAGCCTGACCTTTGCTTTCAAGGTCAACAATATTATTGTTATTATTATACAGGATTTGTACCTAGCTCAGATCATCATTCAAAAAATGCAAGCAGATGAAACAATTTACTTCAGTGCTGCTTGCTCACCAGAGAAATTACAAATGGGAATACCAATTTATTTTTGCTTATCAGGGTTGAACCCAATTTATTGTAACTCAGGATGAGGACAAGGAAAAGCTGGAAGCCCTGCACCTTATAACACGTATGGGATAAGGTACTGGCTCCCCGAGATCATCACCCGCAAACACAACACCACTTCACTTGACTCCACTTTTCGAGAAGATGGCCGGCTGCCAGCTTCCTACGCAGCAAACACCACCCAGAGGAGGCTCCAAATGTTCAAACCAGAGGTGAATCAGCCAGAGGCGGCTCTAGAGTTTGCGAGGCCTTAGGCGAAACCTAAACATGAGGCCCCCCTGCTCAGGCCTGTGGGGTCTCACCAGGGCTCTGTGAGGTCTCACCAGGGTTCTGTGGGGTTTAACCAGGCTGGTGAGACCCCACAAAGCCCTGGTTTAACCAGGGCTCTGTGGGGTCTCACTAGGGCTCTGAGGGGTCTCACCAGGGCTCTCTGGTTGTCCCACCAGCCTGGTTAAACCCCACCAGGGCTCTTTGGGGGTCTTACTGGGGCTCTGTGGGGTCTCACTAGGGCTCTGAGGGGTCTCACCAGGGCTCTCTGGTTGTCCCACCAGCCTGGTTAAACCCCACCAGGGCTCTTTGGGGGTCTTACTGGGGCTCTGTGGGGTCTCACCAGCCTGGTTAAAACCCACAGAGCCCTGGTGAGACCCCTCAGAGCCCTGTTGAGACCCCACAGATCCTTGGTTAAAAAAGGGCTCTGTAAGGTCTCGCCAGGGCTCTGTAGGGTCTCACCAGGGCTCTGTGGGGTCTCACCAGGGTGATGTGGGGTCTCACCAGCACCAGGGCTTTGTAGGGTCTCAGCAGGGCTCCCACCATAGCTTTGTCGAGTCTCGCCAGCCTGATTAGACCCTCAGAGCGCTGGTACCAGGGCACTGTGGGGTCTCACCAGGGCTCCGAGGGGGTCTCACCAGGGTAGCAGGGCACTGTGGGGTCTCACCAGGGCTCTGTGGGATCTAACCAGCCTTGTTAGACCCCACAGTCCCCTGGTGAGACCCCACAGAGCCCTGGCGAGACCCCACAGAGCCCTGGTCTCACCAGGGCGATGTGGGGTCTCACAAGCACCAGGGCTCCATAGGGTCTCACCAGGGCTGCATGGGGTCTCACAATGGCTTTGTGGGGTCTCACCAAGGCTCTCTGGGGAATCACCAGGGCTCTGAGGGGGTCTCACCAGGGTAGCAGGGCTCTGTGGGGTCTCACCAGGGCTCTGTGGGGTCTAACCAGCCTTGTTAGACCCCACAGACAGCTGGTGAGACCCCACAGAGCCCTGGTTAAACCGGGGCTACCTAGGGTCTCCACAGGACTCTCTAGGGTCACAGGGCTCTCACCATTGCTGTAGCCTGTGAAGGCTGCCTCTCACCAGGACTGTGCAGGGAGCGTCTCACGGGTGGGAGCGTCTCACGGGCGGGAGCGTGCAGGACGAGCCGTTGCTGACTACGTCTCCGTCCATCTGCCCCTGACGATCCACCCTCCCAGCCAGATTTAACTCCGCCCTCCCGGCCAGATTCAACTCCGCCTTCCCAGCCAGATTGGGATCCTCGCACGGTGGATGGGAGGGGTGAGATGGCTTCCCAGTGGCTGGTGGGCGGAGCTCCAGAAGACCACTGGCCGAATGGACGGACCGAGGAAACAGATAAGCTCTTAGCCCTGTCGCTGTCAAACGGAGATTCTCCGTTTGACAGCGACAGGGCTAAGAGCTCATGACGTTACCTGGCTGTGAGGTAATGTGACGGCAGGGCAAATTAGGCGGCCGCGAGGCCCTCGGGAGCACGAGGCCTAAGGCGACCGCCTAATTTGCCTAATTAAAGAGCCGCCTCTGGAACCAGCAGATGGTTAATATTAACCCTTACGCATCTCACTTGTGAAGCATTCTTTTTTTACTGTTCCAAAACTTGCGTTGATTCCAGTCAGGATCTCTTTACCATAAGTGCCACTCTGGATGGTAAAGCCTGTTTCAGTTGACCATTTTTTTTAACTGATTTTTCCCACTTGGGATCTTCCAATCGTATTACTCTTTTTCCAATTTGGTCTACTTCTGAGTCATGTATATCTATTGGAACACCCACTGACCAGATGATAACGGGAATTGGTCAGTTCCCTCTGACGAAGCTTTTTTTTTTAACCATATTTTTTATTCAGCATTTTTCACAATACAGTTGATGAAAATCACAGTTGCAAGACCCATACAATGTAATGTGGCAGAGGACAAAATAACAAAATAATACATGGCCAAAGGCCCAATATTTGCATAGGCGCATCATAAGCCAATCCTGAAAAGCCAGTGGGTCCTTAAAATGCTAGGGTCCAAACAAATTAGTACAATTAAGGCAAACAATAAGGCACCTATCATAAAAACTAAGTAAAGTAGCGATTATTATGCACGTGGTTTACAAAACTTTGCTAGTACATGGGTCAGAAAGCGACATAAAGCTTTTGGGGGGGAGGAAAAAAAAAAGGGGGGGGAGGTGTAACACTCTAAGGGAAAAGGGGAGAACAAGGGATAAAATAAGTTATAACCAATCTTGGCAATACAATGTTAAAGTATTATTTATACTATTAACTTACTACAGATTTAACTTATTGGATCTGATAAAGGCTAAGTGGTGCAGAGATCATATACATATGGGAAGAGGGAATGCTGAATAAGACACATTTGCCTCAGGAGACCGGTGCTAACATGACCCGCTTGAGGTAGAAGATGTCTTCACACAATTCCAGAGCTACAACGTTTGTCAGTCAACCAGCAGCCCCAGTCTGTATTGAATTTCTGTTCCCTGAGATGAGCTCTGTCTGATGAAGCTTTTACCACCTTGAATTTCCTAATTCCTTGGCTATTGATCTCCTGCAGGGTGGTGGGGTTTCAGGGATCCACATGAAAGAACTTTACTGAGCAATTCTACTTTACTATTTTGGGCACCTGCATCCCTCCCCTATTGACATAAGAAGCCAGGATAGTTACGTGCTGATATCTTTCTACATATAGTTAAATTGGCCTAGGGAACATGAGAGCTGCCCTGGGCTATTGTGGAACTTCTGGGACTTTGAATCTGGATCAGGTCTATTATCTCGAATTACCCACTTTCTGGTTTATCATTGTAAAGACAGGGGGGAGGTTTTTCTCTGGTATGGAAGTTGCTTTTTGAATAGCTTATTACTCATGATAGCGATAATTTTTATGTGTTTATACTTTAAATATGTGTAGTTTTACTTGTTTGCTTTTAAAACTTGATCGTACTATCACATGTGGATATTGTGCGATGGATCCTGCCTGTCTTCCTTTGTTCTACTTCATATTCTTGTTTCCGGTCTCTCTCATTCTTTCTTCTCTCTCCTTTTCATTTTCTGCTCTTATCCTTCATATTATCCTCTCGCTTCTTTAATTTTCTCTTTTCAACTATCTCTAGTTCTCTCTATTCCATTCTTCTCTGAATTGTAAAGGTTACAGGAATCAGCCATATGCCCCGCTTATGGAGCCTTCCCATTTTATTTTGTGCCCTAAAGGTCTTGAGTAGCCTTGATGCAATTTGTGCAGTTTTTTTTGTTTTTGTTTTTTGTTTCGCTCCCCTCCTTTACTTTGTTTCTCACCTGTCTGTTCCTCCACGGGGCCGGGAACCCCACACTGTTTGGTACTCAGTGAGAGGGGCATTTATGCCTATTTTGGCAGCTTTGCTCTACTAGATTGCCATGACCTCATCTCCTTTAATAATTTATTTTCACAAAACATTCAGGGAATTTAAGTCCCTGAGAAAGAGAATCAAAGCTTTCCATTATTTGTAAACTCAATGAACTGACATCGTTATGTACAGGAGAGCAGGTTTTCCACCACTACTTCCCGGAATATTTTAGTATCTATTTCCCTTTCTTTTTATATGGCCTCAGCCCGCGAAGAGTTCAGGGTGGTGCTGATTGCATTTAAGCAGAATGTTCCATTCTTTTGTTGTCTAGAAGTATGGATAGGCAGACAGGCAGATAGATATCTTCTTCTTCAGGGTTCACTTTATGACCTGGAAGTTATCTTGGTCATCTACTCTGCTCCAAACAGGTTTCAAACCAGATTTTTTTTGCCACTTGTAAGGAATAACTTATCACAGAAAAGGGGCATTGATCCTTATGGGAGATTCTAATGTGACCTTGAATTTGGCCCTTGATATGCAATACCCTATAGGAACTAGCTCTTCTTGCGAGAAACACAGAGAAAGTATTTTCTGCAGATGCATTGTCTAGTGGACATTTGGCACAAATGTCATCCTTAAACTAAGGACTTTACATATCTTTCTAATCCTCACCATAGCTTCAACCGAATAGACCATATCTTCATGCCCTTTCAACAACTTACTTAGGTAGCTAAGGTTGCTATTTGGACAATGGCTTGGTATGACCATAGTCCCCTTTCTCTTTTTTTGGAATGTTCCTACTGGGGAAAGAGCCATATATAATTGCATGTTTAACGAATCTCTGCTTTCTACTCATGACACTTGTTTGCAACTTAAATCCCATATTCAGAATTTTTTTCAGATAATCTTGACTGTTCTCCCATTAGTCTTTGAGAGGCCCATAAAGCTATGGTTAGGGTTCATATCATTCAGTTAGCTTCTTGTTTGAAGATACAACAGAATCACCATATTAAAGCATTGATTCACCTTCTTGAGTCACTCTGGAAATCTTATCCTATCAGAGAGAGAGTCTAGAGATGGAACCTGAGCCTTTGCTAATGGTTAGGACTGGGAAAATACTGGGTAAAGTCCTGTGGACCCAGATCAATAAATGCTTGCAATTCCTTGTAGATAGATATCAAGCAGGTTTTGTCCCTGGATGTGAAGCAAGGAATAATATCTCCTAGGTGATACATGTTATCCTCATGTTGCGTCTTTGCTGAATACCTGGCTTTTTTTTCTATCACCTGACATTTATAAGGCATTTGACTCCCTCTCTTGAGAATACCTACAATATGTTTTATTGTCTTTAATTTCCGCCCTATATTCTGACCCTTCCGCAATAGTCTGATATGCAGGTATTCATTTGCATCCATTCCAGAGTTCTTGAGGGACTAGGCAGGGTTGCCCTTTATTACCAATACTGTTTGTCTTGACCCAGGAGCCATGACGATCAGGATTAGGGAAAATCACAACATCACCGGAGTTTCTAATGCTGGCTTGCATTATAAAGTTAATCTGTTTGCAGTTAATGCTCTATGGATCCTTACTAATCCTCTGATTATGCTTCCTAATCTGTGCCTTAATCAGTTGTATCAGTTCTCTGGCCTTTCCATTAACCAAGCCTCATGTCCACCACAATTAATATATTGCTTGCATCTGATATTTTCTGCTAACTATTATCCCCTGTTGCGTACCTTGTCATCATTGATGAAGACTAGGAATTACCTGACCTGAATAGGTCATATTAATGGGTTTAAAATGACCCTTCTTCCAAAAATTCTAAATTTCTTCTGAACCTAAACAATTAGGGTACCAGCTTTCTAAATGCATCTATTACAATGGAGGAGTTTCTCCATATACTATAAGGCAGCCATGTTTTGAAGCTATCCTTCCTACATACAACCAGCTATGTCCCTTCCCTTTATGGATTTTTCAAGACCTCCTGAACATCGACAAGGTCTTGATCTCTGCCTTGCTATGGCTACCACACACTAATCGACCAACTTCGTTGCCCCTGATGCTGTATAGTCTGAAGTTGTGGCATTCCATCAGGTACTCGGGTAACTTGATGTCACTTTTCTTGCCTCTTTTACCTATTGTTAACAACCTGCTTTTTAAACTGGGATGGGAAAGTCCTACATCTTTCTCATGGTGGGTATTAAAGGGCCTTACATATGTTCATTGCTTTCTTCGTTTGTGTATTTTTCCACACTGGGCAACGTTTGAGGAATTATATAACGTTCCTCCTTCACAATTTTATAGACACATTCAACTTAGACACTGGCTAGGGGCGCTTATCAGCAACTCTGAATTTCCATTTACAAAATCTGTTTATGGGAGGATTTGCCTCCACAGTCCTGGTTCTTGAATCTGTTATACTCTACCTTGAGTTCTTATTCATCACACTCACAACTCTCCTATATGCGACAATGGGAACAGGATATTCAAATAATCATAGACTGGTCCATTAGGAAGTAAGATGTTCATTAAAAACATCTATACTAGAATTGGCATATAAGGTTCTCTTTTGATGGTACTGGGTACCAGCCAGAATAGTGAAAGCAGTCCGATCTTATAGTGAAATTTATTTTTACGGATGTGGTCTCCTAGGTGATTTTATACATATATGGTGGTCATGACCTAAATTGGAAGCCTTTTTGTATAGAATGTATTATTTATTTCATATTATTGTTCAACATGACCCCCTGGGCCACACTTTAGCACCTATCTGTACCAGGCCTTATGGCCTCACTATGAACACTGGTCATCTTTTTACTCCTGGCAGCTAAACAAATAATCACAAAGGCTTGACAGAAGACCATGGTCTCTATACAGGAGGTTAAGGAACTTATGATCACACTCATGGTAAATAAAACATTGACCAGTATTCTTCAAGATTCTCAAGCAAAATGTGTGGTCCTGTGTGAGGTATGGGATGTGTGGGGACATGACCAGATCCTTCTATCCAATCGGTCCTTTCCCCTCTTCCCCCTCCCACTCTTTCCATTGTTTCCCCCTTTTTCTCCCATCTTTTTTGTTTGGTCCTGTTTTTTGCCTTATCTGGGGAAATTTGTGAAGTAAATACATTGACATTCCTTAGGAATATATTGTCTACTGTTCTGAACCTCTATCTTAGAAAACCACAAGAATAATGTACTGTCAACTCCCCACTTTTGCTGGTTATACTGTTATTCTGTTTTAAGAGTATTGCCCCTATTAGGGGTACTAGTTGTTATGCTTGTTTTTCCTGAAAATTGAAATAAAAATATTGCAACAGAAAAATGTACTCAAAACCATTTTTTTTTCAATGAAGTCATCTTGCCCTAAACAGGATGACTCCTTAAATTTAGTTCTTCTGGACTGTAGATAGTCTAATCTGATTTAATAGTTCTGTGCACATTTGGCCTAACCTGAGCCCGGTTGTATCGTTTGCTTCTGCCTGTTGTTGGATGACCCTGCCAATAGGGCAAAAAGATTAAAAATACTTAGTAATGAATATGTATGTCTCTCTGGCCAACCACTACAAAGATCATTTTCAGTGGTGCAGGCTGGAGGAGGACACAATATTTAGGGCTGACCTTGCGAGAGTCTCTTTCTCCACAGGTGTCTCCCTAGCGTGTGTTGTGCTGTGTAGTCTGACCATGCCAGCAGCTCAGGAAAAGCCTGAAGGTAGCTAGGGATAGATGCCTAGAATTGGGGCCAGGAACTGTCCTGCCTGTGAGGAGAAGCTGACGCAGGAGAGAAAACCAGGAAAAGTGACTCTGTTGAAAGGTGAGGCTAAGGGAAGGCTGGGTCCTCTCAGGGACCTGGTGAGTCTCCTGGGATGAAGAAGTCTATTAACCAGCTCAAGTTCTGTTGCATACAGTGCTGCTGCATTCGGCTTAAAGGTTTCCTGCACTGTAAAGTATTTGGTAAGTCTGGAGTCTGCATCTGAGCTGCTGGAGAAAATATATTCTTTAAAAACACCTAAAGGTGACTGGCATCTTACTTTACATTCACAGCCTACAATTGTCTAATGACCTAACCCTGATGTGACATGCTAGCCCACCCAACCATTGGAGTCCATCACGTGTTTATGGTGGTCAGGAGCTGAGCATTATGGCTGACCTCCCAATCAAGCCTATTTTATTTATGGAAACAGAATGGAAGGTGTCTGTCCAAACTCTCCAAGCCCCCAAAGGTGACATTTCTAACAGATTTATTCACAAAAAGGTGAAGAGTTTGGAGAAGGCAGGAGAAGTGAACAATCTAGGACAACATAGCTGAACTGGAAAGTAAGCTGAATTGGATAATTTTCCAAAATCAGCTATTTTGACCTAGATTGTTTACTTCTCCAAACTCTTCACCCTTTTGTGAATAACCCTATTAGTGATCCAAGGATGGCTGCTAGGCATCTTAAACATATTTTGAATCTTCCTAGATTGCAGTGATTGTTAAAGTACATATAAACCCTAAAGTAGATATAAAACCTAGATCGATGACATTTAATTTGATTGCTTTGACAGCACTGCTTATCATAAACAATTGCCATTTAAAAAAAAAATGCTTGTTTTCACTATCAGCATCTTTGCAGTCATGTCTTGTCTACATGCAATGGCTGCATGATATTTATCTGGCCATGTTTCCTGATGGTGACAACAGCTGACCATTCCAGCATAATGTGTGCTTAACTACCTGCTGTCCAGCCGTTGTAATTAAACGGCCGGACAGCGGCTTCCTGAAGGCGGGTGGGCGTCTTTAGACGAGCGGGAAACCGGCTTTGAATGTAAACAGTCTGTAGAGACGCCCGATCTTGTAATATGCAGTCGGGAGTGCGCAACCCCCCCCCCTGTCGCCGCCAATGCTGCGGATCCCGGGCTCCGCTGTTCCCGGTGTGAGCCCGGGACCAGCACAGCAGCTGTGCGGCCGGAGAGAGCAAACGGAGCTCAGTACTCGAGCTACGTTTGATCTCCTCTCCTCTTCTGAATGCAGGCAGTGATGTGTATTACATCACTTCCTGTATTCAGTGTCACTCTCCGGTACAGAAACCGGAGAGAAGCTGGTGAAGCAGGTCTCTGCTTCATCAGCTTCTCTGAGGGTCCCTAGGTGACATTAGGGGTCTTAAAGACCCCTGATGTCTCCATGATGTCTCCATAAAGAGGACCTGTCACTGCAAATTGGCTATCACATGGGGAGCTTGTTTGCTCCCTATGTGATAGCAATAAAGTTCAGTGAAAAAAAAGGTTTAATAAAATGTGTTACAAAAAAAAAAAATCACATATCAAAGCAATAAAAAATTAAATTAAATTAAAGTCCCCCACATGCACACACAAATTAACAGTTTAAAAAATATATTTTTACTTCCTGAAATATGTGCAATATGACTTTAAATAACTGCAAGCTGGAGAATAAACATAGCAGCCAATATGTCATAGTTACCTTACTTTGGTCTAGAAATAAAATGTCTACATATACATGCATTTTTAATGTAAGCAGTCCTGCAAAGCTTTAGCTTAAATACAGGTGTTATTAAAAAGCAATGTAATCTATAATTATATTACACACGTGGCATTAATGTAATATGTATACACATGCTGTGAATGGGAGCAATATTAAAGATAAAAATAAATTATGTGATATATCAAGTTAAAGCCTGCAGTGAAGTGTAATGGAATAAATGTGCTTCCGATCATGTCAATTGGTCAAGCTATTCATAAAAATGGTATTTGTTATGGAAAATATAAAAGATAATGTGACTAAATATAACTAGTTATTCTGCTACCACTTCACCAATTCATATCAGTGCTTTTAGTAACAGGGAGACATCTCTGTAAGTTGATATCCACTACAATCTAATGGTCAAGGTCAAGGTCAAGGAGGCAATAAAGAGTGGGGAAATCTCTGTGCTACCTAGATGACATTTGCCTTTTTTTGATGAGCAAAGGAAAAAATGCGTTAACCACATACACTTCAGTCCATTATGCATGTAGCATGAGAAGCGGCAGCAGGTCTTGGTGCTGTAGTCAATAGATGCACGTGTTCCCTTATCTGCCATCATTGCATGCCTAGGTGATGATTTGTAACACAACAATGGCTTGCAAACAACAGTGTTAATTTCCTGCAATGGCAGAATCAGACTCAAGGGGGCTGATTTATCTAAGTAATGTTTTAACTGCATCGAGCCAGAAAAAGTTTGCACCAAAACGCACATGCACACATACCGCACATGGAGTGGTTTGGAATAAGCCATCAGTAAATGTCACAGTTAGAACTTTCAAATGTAATTGTGTGTAAATTTTAAATGTTGGTAAATATCTTACCTTGTTAGAAGCGAGGATGGATTGCGTTTGCTGCTAAATGCTGGTGACTAGAATTGTGGGGGAGTATCTTACACATGGCGTAATTTGTGTTTTCTTCCTGACAGTTTTGACATACTCTACATACTTTACAAACCTCTGTCCTATTAGTGGAATCCGGCAAATGTCTGATTGGTGGATTTTCTCATATGACCTGTAGCTATCACATGATCTCACTCTTTCTCTCTAATTCTAATGACATAATTATTTGCCACAACTAATCCACAATGAGCTCTCCTTGCAATGCAGTCTATTTGCCTTTAGAAAATTGACTTATTTATTGTTGATGGGGCTTACTATTCTTTTATGGCCATGTTATGTTTATGTTTCCTCAGCAGCAGGGAAATGTGCAAGGATTAGATCAGTATGTGGTGTAGACTGATGTTTATTTATATTGTGTGTACCCTACAAAAAATACTAACAAAGAAATTGCTACTCTCATTGCCTGATGCATCAACAACAATAATAACAATGACCTAAAACAACCACAATTTCCTCACACATTCACTAACATTCCTCTTCCACCCCACACAGATAAAAGCTGACAAGGTAGTGACATGTCCAAGCTTAACATGCTTGATCATGATGATCACATCACTGGACAATGTAATTGATGCTGCATTACACCATGGGATGTTGTTTTGTTAATTATATTTTGGGGATTGTCTTTTAACTAAACAACTCTCTGAAAGTGTCCATGTCTTTATTTATGTGATTATGTCACCTGTACTAGATTTCACTTTGTTTGGAGGCCTTTTCACATTTTGGCAAGTGTGCACATTTTGGGGTACAGGATGTGTGTGGAAGGGCCTTTTCTATTCAATATTAGCAGAGGATCCTCCACATTTCCCACAATGTTGACATACTTAGGCCTGGTTTGGTCACAGGAGGGGACAGACAGCACAGTTGCTTCCCTTCCCAAACCTATCCATCAAAGCAGCATACCTGGATTAGGATAACTTTCCAATTGAAAGAAGAAACACTACACCTTTTTGGTTTAGTAAAAGTCTGTTTAAAAAAGGCATTGTCAACACACATTCCTGTACTGGTCTTGATGTGTTTTTGTAAACAATGTGCTGTTTGCAGAATAAATTGACAGATTGTACAATAACCCTGGCCTGGTTTATCTTTTAACTGTAGGCCCACATGCACAGTCAGATAAAGCAAAAACAAACTTAGAGAATATCTATAAAATCATGCTTTCCTTTGTGTAATGATGCATTAACATTAGAAACAAATACATCAGTGCTATGTTCAGCCCCAAGCATATTCCAGAAAAAACTTGGGGAGCAGCACTGAGTAACTAGTCTTTTCAGTGATGAAAACATTAAACAAAAAAGCATGCAAAATACACAAAAAGTATACAGCTTTTTGGCAAACATGCATATCAGAAAATACTTAAAGGCAAAACAAACAGTTAAAAGAGAACTATGGCCAAACCTTTTTTGCCCATAGTTCTGTTTAGGGTCACAGGAGGATGTTTACTAATGTCCTCCTGTGACCCAAAGATCAGCATATAGCAAGTTAATGCCCGCTAAATGCTGACAGCGCAGCGCTATAACAACAACTGCAGCCAGAAAAGAACCCAACAATATTGTCAGGATCCACCCCGCTGCCTGATTGACAGCTTGCTCTGCCTCTCTAGAGGCAGAGCCAGTTGTGCCTGTCCCCTCCCCTGCCTGGCCCTCCAGTCAGTGATGGAGGAATGGAGAGGGGAGGGGGGAATCCATGTGGGTAGTGATGACTGACAGCCACTACTCTCTGCAGGGAGAAGATCATGAACTGAGCGATTAGTGGTATGTGATTGCTCAGTTCTAGATTAATAGAGCTGACATGTGCCAGCAGCAGTGTCACGCATTAGCTCTATGTAAGGGGATGAGTAAATTTCACTTTTTAAATAATTATCCTTTAAACATTCCATTCAGCTTGTTATGTATGTTGTCAAGTGTTGTGAAAGCAAATAGGACTACTATTCATAAATTCATGCCTATAGCGTGCCAGCATATGATTGTGGATTTCTAAAAGGAACACCAATAGACAGTAGGCGAACCTAAATTGTTGGCTCAAATAAACAAAAGGAAAAATACAAGTGTCTATTGCACCACAAACCCAATTACACTAACATGTTGATCATAACTCCAAAGCAATAACAACAACAATTGCAAAACATACAAAATATGCAAGTAGCACTTGTTTGCGAAAAAATACCAATTTGTCATAAGAGATCAACAGGAAAAAACATGCCATGTCCTATATAACAGTTGCTATATAGTCATCATGAAATATAGTAAACAAAAATGCATATGAGAAAAGCAAACAATTTGAAACAATGGTCATATCTGGAGATAAGGGACAGATATGATACATCACGATGTTACAATACTCCAAAGGTATTTTAGAGTACTGTTTGCATAGCTAATACATACCTGTCAGAATTTGGCCAAAGGAAACATTAATCATTGTGACCCTTAATAACATGGCTATAGGCACAATGTTTGGTGCCAAATCATCATGCCAAAGCAGAAATCACATTAATCCATCACACAGTAATGATATGACTCAATCGTGCCACATGGCACATGCACATTTCCAGAATAAAAATAATTTTTGTATGTCTTTGTCACAATTTGCGTCCAGATAAAAATGGAGAAATGTGTACCAAAAGTGCTCAAGAAGGTTCTTTCTTCAGCAACAATGTCAGCAAGAAGGAGGTGTGTGGAAAGATTAATTTCAGATTGGCCACCACAAATTAAAGACAGGGGTATTTTTTGGGGGAGGCACTTGTTTGTGTTTGTTTTGCAATTATTTTTTAAATTAAACGCAAAAATATAACAAAACAAAATGTGTTGAGTTAATTTTAGTTCTAATATAAAATAATTGTACAGAACATAATTAAAGGTCCTGTTAACGCTGGTCTCTCTAAGCTAGTTTAAAATGTTACAAAACATTCCCACATGGCAGACATTTATGGGTCATCATTGCCACAGTTAGAGAAATGTAAAATGCAAATCAGCTAATGAACCATTAGTGTGTTTATGAGGACGAAGTGACATCAAACTAATTTCACACGCCAGAAGTTCATTTGTTATTATTGGGGCAGGTAGGGAAATTTAACATGGAAATCAGCTAATGAACTATTGTTGTGTTTTATGAGGGTGGAATATCACCACCCACCTTCAAAATATGTGCAAATGCTTGCTCCAGTTTACTGTTCATCTAACATTTAGGGGTCTATTCACTTCTGATCGGTCTATTCAGGGCAGCCGAGTGAATGACCGATCAGAAGTGAAGTGAGCCGAACACTGTTCGGCTATTCACTTCAGGCTGGTACGGCTAATTTCAGCCGTACATCGGCTGAAATCAGCCGTACATCGGCTTGCTTCGTGTGGCTTCGGGTCAGCCGAACATGCTCAGCATGTTCGGCCGACCCGAAGTGCAGAAGGAGTTCGACTCAGCCGATCCAACATCTGGATCGGCTGAGCCGAACCTCCGGCAGGCTTCTCACTGCTGTTCCGGCTATTCTTAAAGATGCCGAACAGCAGTGAGTGAATAGCCGAATGCCGCTGAGCGGCATTTGGCTCGGCTGTTCTGCTCGGTCCCTCAGAGGGACCGAGCAGAACAGACAAAAAGAATTAAAAAAGGTTAAAAAAGTAAATAGAAAACGATTGCGCGGGGCTAGCAGTGACAGCTAGCTCCACCCAATAGTGTCCTATTGTCCGGCGGCTCTGCTGCTGTAAAAAAAAAAAAATAAAAAGAAAAAAATCTCCCGGGCGCTCTGGGAGCCTCCCGCTCCCGGCCGCCAAGGAGAGAAACAATGCTGTGTCTTTTTTTTCTTTATTCTGACACGAGCGATGTCAGAATAGAAAAAAAAAATTCTCCCATTAAAAAGCATTGGGACATTACTATTGGCTATTTCAATTTGCAATAGCCAATAGTAAACTAGCATTGTACCCGCCCTCTGCTGATGGACCTGATGGGGACCACAGAGGGCGAATAGCCCGTACAGCACCCCCTCGGTTCTCCTGAACCAAAGGGGTCCTGGGGCCGAAGCTAGCCGAAGGATCGGCCTAAGCTACGGCCAGATCCTTCGGCAGCTTTGTGAATAGACCCCTTAGTTTTTGTATGTTACTCATGCTTTTCTGACATCCAGTACTTTTGTGTGAACTTTACTGATGCATGGGCAAGTTACCAATGAACTCTTACTTTTTGCATGTATTCTAAGTAACGATTTTATATACTAAATAGAATGATCACACTTGACTCACCACGACCTAGTTGGCGGAACTCCTAACATCTATGCTCTACTTCACAAGCCTACATGAATTTGGCACAGAACCGTTAGCTTCCTGTGTTGTATGCAAGTGCATGTTTTCCATTTATAAAATCTTTAATTTTGGTGCAATTAGAACTGGATCAGTCCAGTGGAGGCGCAGGAGCTTTCATAAATCAGCACCTTTATATCAATCCAATAAAGAACTTGTGACTGGACTTGAATAAGGCTTTTCATTTACTATTCCTATGCAACCTGACAGAGCCAGATCAGTTTTGTAAATAGGAATGGATGAAAACTGCAGTGTCTAGGTGTATAAAACTGATAGGAGCCTATCCAAACAAAATTCAGGCTGTAATTGCTCCTATTTATGCATCTACTAAATAGTAACATGAAGTGGGTGTATACATATGTGGTCAGTTATTTTCCATGTATCTGTATTACTTCACCCTAATAAATCACCTTGCACATATTTGCTTTCACTTTGACATTAAGGAACATGTTTCTGTTGATCAGTAAATAATAATAACAATTTCACTGCAATTCAATGATGAAGATTTATTAGTTATGAAATACAAATGGCACAGGGCAATAACAATAACAAAATTCAAATTGACAGAAGATAGTAAACAAATGTGCAGCATGTTAGAGAATGTGAAAATATCACGTCATAGAGACTTTCAAAAAAAGAGGTGCACAAAAAAGATAAAGTTATTTGATATTGTTAGGAGAAGTGATTGCCCCTTTTTTATTATTTTATGATAAGGCAGTATATGAGGGACTAAGGTATGTTTGAGTCTGCTGTGTAGGAGGAAGGCAGTCGTGGGTGTCCACTGGGGGGGCCACAAACCATTCGTTGTACATTTATCATTGAGATATGCAAACCTGATGTGTCGCACACCTTATGATTCTATGTATGTGATGATATATGCAGAGGTTAAATAATAGCCATGTATGTGATTAACATGCATCAACTAGGTAGCACGGGGTGTATAGGAGAAAGGAAAGAGGAAAGGGTAGGGGTAAAAGAAAAGGGAGGAGAGAAGGATCAGGGACAGTAAAATAATGCAGAAAAAAAGGGGGAAAGGTTAACTAGTAAAAAGAGGCAGTGAAGGTAAGTACAGTAGATAAGCATAGTACAGACTTGACAAAACCTGAATACAAGGGTGGGCCTTTACATAGGTCATCATTTAGGCTGCCTGGGTGGGAGATGGGAGTGTGAGCTGAAGTTGTTTTAAAGTGCAGCCAACAAGCCTAGCGTAAAGCCTAGAGTAAATTGTGGTAGTCTTTCATGAGATATGTGTATTAGTTCTTCCATTTCAGCTACATTGTTGATCCTGGCATACCAACGTGGCATTGTATATTCTTACATTTTTGGCACCACTACTTGATAGAGCTGAGCAAAATTGTCATGGTCAGTGTGTGTTGTTTAAGCAATGATGACTGAAAACTGAGATGCCAATGGCTATGGCCTAAGAAAATTTAGTTTCCATTTTTTAATTGCAGTGTAATATGTATCTGGATCAGAAAAGAAAGAGTAATAGGCAAAGGTTTCCAAAATACTGATTACGATTTCCATTTTCATGCCTTCTTGTATAACATTCATTCAAAAACGTATCTAGGACGAGTCACAGTATGACAAATCCATGTCTTTGAAATTTACTGGGAACAGGAATATGCCCCCCGTGACTTATTGGCAGGTTTTATTGATGACACAGAAACATTTTAAAATAGTTTCAAGCACATGGAACAGCAACATTAGGCAGCAAAGCAATTTTCAAGAAAAAGGTGTGCACCAAAGATACCATTGTTTTTTTGTGTTTAAGAAGAGAGTTGTAAGGTAGACAAACAGCAAGAATCGTGTTTGTCAGTTTTAAACAATATGGAGACAACAATATGGAGACCTTTCCTTAATAGTTCTACAGTGTTCAAGGAAATAGATAAACAGATAAAGTAACAACCAAACCAAACTCAGCAGTCACAAAGTAAACAATAGAAGGATTCTTAAAAAGGCTGTCTACAGTGATTTTGTCAATTCAAGAAGGCATGTACCATGCTTTTCTTTCAAAATCAGATTCAGTACAGATTCAAGTCACTTATTGATAGACGAGGCCTTAGACAACCAATCTGCCAATCAGCTCATTATTCGGCATCTTTAAAGTTTTTTAACCTTATATTTACATAGTGAAAAAACTGCTGGAGTTTCGAGAAATAATTTGGTAAAAGCTATGCTACATCAAGCCAAGTTATTCATTAATGTGAACCAAACTAACTTGCGCTAACGGAAATAGTAAAACTAAATTAAGATGGATTAAAAATTAAAATAGATATTAATATGACCCCGGAGCTAAAATTTCTAAAACCAAAAAGGAAAAAAGCTGCTGAACTCAGGCTAAAAGCCTACCTGTCATCCCTTGAGAACGTCCATGTGACGAAACGCGTCAGGGCGGGCCTACCTTTACGTCATTGTTCCAGTCCTTTTTGCACTCAGATTGAGTGACTAGCCGGCTTTCCACATTGATTTTTATGGAATTTTTATAGAGCGCTTGTTTGTAAGTTATTCATTAAGCAGTCCATTTTTGTAATTTCTAGAACTACAATCAGACAAATGAGGACATTTCCTATGCTTGATTGTCCATATGGAATAAAAGCCTTTATGCATGAATATAGCATAAACAAATCCATGGATCAATTTAAAAAAAAAAAAAAACACAGCTAAAGGATTCAGCTGGCTGGCCCCTGCTGAATCCCCCACCAAACTTTCACCTCAAGTTGGGGTCAATTATGTTTGGTTTCTTGGCTGAGAATAAGATTAGAACATCTTCAACTCCTGATGATCAAGTTTAAGGGGAATATTTTTTTTAGTAACTCTAAACCTGATTAGTTATCGAAATTAAAGCAAGCAAGAATGTACACATTTAAAAAGTTTGGCCCCTTAGTGCCCTTTTCTTCTAACTTGTCCATGCACTCAGATGACATACAGCAACTGAACAGAAAGCAAGGAAACCTTCATATTGGAAAGTTTTGCATCGTGTCATATATAACACTTTACCTTATATCTAAGGAAAAAAAACACTCTGAGCTAAACACATACACTGTATGTATTCAGTTACTGCAGAGGTCATAATTGAATGTATTCTGAGAAACATTATGTTAGAAATGTTTCATTTACTCCTGCTCTCTACATTTCTGAAAGAGTCCTGGTGATGTTGAATTACAGATGTGCCCTGTCATGTGACTGTATGGATCCTCTTTGCTACCAGTGGTAGGCATGAGCTTCTCTGAGCTGTTGAGTATAACGAGTGACAGGTCATTTCGAGGTATGTGTACAATTAGCAATTATTTTTGTTGAAGGAAGGGAAGTGAATTGGCACATCAGCAAAAAAAGTGAGTAGTCCATAAAATGGCAGGGGGAGCTGATTAATAGACTTTCTAAATGCCAACATATACTGTACTAAATCTGGACATGTCATTTTGAATGATGTTCTTTATTGAAAAAAATAGATTGCCTTATGTAGGATGTTGTTAAGTGTATTTTAAAAGTGGCAATCACTTTTAAAATACACTAGTGAAGAAACTAGAAATATAACTGATCAAATATCCATGCTGTCTAGTTCATGCTGGATACACTTCTAGAAAAGTACAGTTACGTTTGAATGAGCAGAGGAGTACTTTAAAAGCAAACAAGCCTCCAGAGCATTATATTTGTAGACTGGGTTCAGAGAAACCAGCAGGACTGAATGATGAATTTCTAGTAAAAATTGTCTATGATAAACATGTGTGCTGTTTAATTTGCTGTGTTTGTTTCTATATTTGCTGCTGCTATGATTCATCCTTTGGCAATCAAGTTAAGTTATGTAGCTGACCCATAGGGAATGGACTTTGTGACCCCATAAAATGTAACTTTATTTCATAGATGGAGGTTCCAGGTTTAATTTGTTTCTATAGAACAAACTCTGTGCTATCATTTTAGGTACACATAATGCGTGGAGTGGAGTTTTGGAGTGCTGTGGTAACTTTTTTGTTAATATAGTCTAATACACTCTGAACCATTTGTGTATTTTTATTGGGTATCAAAAAAATATTCAGCACAAGTCAATTTGTATTCAGCACCACATTTTTTATAGCATGTGCAACAGTGAAATATTCCTCCAGGCCCTTACACTTCATATTGCTATAATAAGTAATAGAGGAATGTATTTGTTCTGCTAGATCTGTTTATCACAACATGACCTGTAACCATGAGTAGCATTTGGAATCTATTTGATGTGCATATGTAACTATGTTATATAAAAATATGTCTAAAATGTTTGTCTCCCTACAATTACAAAATAGAATCACAGCACAAACTTTTTAAATTAGTTTTCCTTTAGATTCTTTTATATATGAAAATGAAGCTCTGTAAAATTATATCTTTCCTCTCACAGATATGGAAAAATAAAATATAATTTATGTGGTTGTTTGAACAATTTACAAAAAACTCTAACTCACTCTGCATGGCACATCAGCACACACAAGCTCAGATTAAAAACATTCGAAAGCAGGCCCCAAGGCAGACTATTGCCAGTGATTTAAGTATGTTGACAGTTACCAAATTAAAGAAAAAAAAGTATATCGTAAGTGCAAGCTGTGCCAATTATACATTTTAATTTAAATGGAAGAGCAGTTTAAAAAAAATTCTAATTTACTTTTTACTGTGTCACTGCAGCAATACAAATATACTGTCGTGTTTTAGAGGATATAAAAATAAATTAAGGTATCTATAAAAAAGTAACACATTATCTAGAAAGAAAGACAAACTGATAACTGAATACAATACGTTATTAATAGTTGGTATGAGCAGTTGTAACAACCGCAGGCATTTCAGGAGAGCTCATAATTTTGTGTATACAATCATTTCTTTCTACAGTTTAAATTGTCCTCCTGAATTTGCTTATCTAAATAGACAGAGGATTGAAGTGGCTCCAGGTAATCAGAAAAAAATTATATCTATTATACTCACAAGGATTTTGAGGGAGATAGCACTAATCTTCATTACATCTGCCGATAATTGCAATGGCCAGTCAAAAAAGAGTTTATGTACTAATGGGCAAACAAGAGCAGCTGCATTTTGCAAGCAATTCTGATTGTCAATTTACAGTGCTGGCACGAGTGACAAGCCTTTAAACTTAAAGTGTATGTAAACCCTAACAATTAACTTTTCCCATTTGTTTCCTTTTGATCTGTTAAATATACCATTGAAAGCATTGTGTTATATCTCTTAACAAAATGCAAACAAATTACCTGTTGATCATGTCAGAAATCTAGTCTTGGGTCCTATCCACATTTCCTTTGTTAAAGGCTAATTCTACTTTCCCAAGCCATTTTGGAAAAATTTAATTACCCCCACCAATCTGGTTTCCACTGCTCCTCTTACCTGTTCATGATTGTTCCTTCCCCTCCATTGCTGTTGGTGTAATGTCCATACTCCATACATGGAACTGCAGACCTGCGGTATGTATTTAAAATTTTGCTTGCAAATGGTGAGCACTCATTGGTCAGTGTGGTCACCTGACCACACTGATCAATGTGAAATGCTTCTTAGCAACAAGTGCTTCTCATTGGTCAGCACAGTCAGACGTGTTTCTCACTGGCGTATTCATTGTCATTTTGCCACACTTTAAATACATACTGCAGGGTTGCCTTCCCATATACAGCGTACGGATGTTACACCGGGGCTGCAGAGCGCAAGGAGAGGTAAGAGAAGCAGGGGGTAAAGGGGGCAGATTGGTGGGGATCATTCGATTTTCCTAAATTCACCCGGGAAAGTGGACTTAGCCCTTACCAGTTCTTTTTATTTTTAATTGCTTCAGGATGGAGAGCGGGGAGCAGAGCAGAGAACGTCACAGCTTTCCCATCCCAGCTGTCACGGGAGTTTCAGCACAATGCTGTGCTAGAACTCCTGTATTGGAGGTGATAGGTTCAATAAAGAGATCCTGTCATCTTGTTAGCTCCTGTGTGATAGCAATAAAGTTCAGTGAAAATGTTTTTGTAAAAAAAATACAAATTAAAAATGGCTAAAAAGTTAAATAAAATTCATAAGAAATTAAAAAAATTAAAAATAATTAGATTAAAAAAATTAAAAAGTAAACAAAAATAAAAAAGTGATAAAAAGTAAACAATAAAAAAATTAAAATGATAAAAGTAAAAGATAATACGATAAATAAAAATGTTAAAACAGTAAAAATAATAAAAAGGAATGCACCGATACTGATACTAGTATCGGTATTGGTGCCGATACCGTGTATTTTGGCGAGTACTCATCCAAATGCTCCAATACTTACCTCCGATACCAGAACTACCGGTCAGAGGGACATCTCCTCCTGACTGGCAGTGTCGAGGGAGCATGGAGCCGGGTTCCTTTCCAATCAGGAAGCCAAGCAGCCTCGGTAAGTGAAGCCAGTGTTCTTTTGATAGAACACTGGCTTCCAGCACAATCAGAAAGCCGGGCAGCAGGTCATGATCCACCACCCGGCTTCTTAATAATTCGGGCACACAGAACCGCTATTCGGGTATTGGCGAGTACCAAATAAAAAATATAGGTGCTCGTACTCAATACAAAACAAAAACCCCTGTATCGGTGCATCCCTAATAAAATATAATAATAAAAAATAATAATTTTAGCATTGGGGGTCACCACAACTTGGAAAATGTTACCATGGGGTCTCAGCCCTAGAAAGGTTGAGAACCACAGCTCTAGTTCCTTCTGTCAGCTGATACATCAGGTAGTGCCCTATGACAATAAGGTGAGCGTAAATACAGCCTATGTCAGAAGGAGCAGATATTCACACAAATGGAAGTGCAGACTACCTGCAGTGGCTGGGGAGCGGCAAAGCACCAGAGTTTGAAGATACCAGTTGCAGGAAAGGTGAGTATAGATGCTCTTCTACAGGCTGTGTTTACTTTAAGAGTGACGTGCCGGCTTCCCCCCTGTGCACTTTATGTTAGGGTAAACCATTAATTTTGATAAGGCTGTGGATGCAACCCAGTGCACAAGAAACCACACCTGAAAGTAGTGCTTTACCATGTGTTGCAAACAGCTGCTTAAGTGCATTGGGGTACCATGCATGTTAAACACAACTCCAAAAAAAATACATATTTGATCTGTTCAGCCTCTATTCTCACTTTTTCATTTTAAGGTGATTTTTTTGCATGTTTTGGATGAGGATATGCATTTTTGAAGCTTTTAAAACTTGTTTTTAATGTGTTTTCAAGCTATACGCTTTTTTGTTTTTGCCAGTAGAAAGCAGTTTAAAGGAGAACTATGGGGTCAGTGTTTTTCCCCATAGTTCTCCTTAGGGTAACGGGAGGACACAAACTAGTGTCCTCCCATTACCCTAAGCTCAGTATACCGCGAGCTACAGCTCGCGTTATACTGAGACGCCGCAGCCGGAGCGGATCCCGACTTAGATCTAGAGGCAGAGCCAGCTGTACCCACCCCCTCCCCCGTCCGTTCCGCCAGTCAGCGCTGGCAGATCGGAGCGGGGAGAGGGGAATCCAGCCCCTCCCCCTGTCACGGCAGAGAGCCGTGACAGGATCGAGAGGCGAGCGAACCCGGTATGTGTTCACTCACCTCCCGATCTACTGAGCCGACCTGTGACAGTCTCATTGTCACAGGTCGGCTAGAACTATGAGGTGAGTGAAAAGCACTCACCTCATAGTTCTCCTTTAATCCGTGATATCATATGTCGTTGTTGACCTTGAATCAGCTTCCTGTTTTTTCTGTGTGGTGTTGTGGTGTCTTGTGCTACTGGAGCTCTCAGTCCAAGAAAACCTCATGCTCAATTTCTTTCCAGGCCTACTGCCACATGCAACAGTTCTTGTAATGGGCATCACTGGGGTTGTAGAAGTTCTTGTGGGCCCTCACCAGGTTGTTAAAGAATTCCACATACATTATGGACACTCCTGATTACTCCATTTTGTTCATAGGCCTAAGGACTTGCCAAGAGGAGAAGACGGTTGTTAGTCTTATGTATGAGTAAATTATCCCTCCCTTGTGTGCATTCTTAAACTCTCAACCAGAAGCAATTCTGCCATTTTCAATATGGCACCATTTCTGTTGAAGATTTTTTTCCCACAAACTTAAAATTTTATGATAAGGTTATCAGCCTAAACTGCTTTTTATATTATTGTCAAATTGCACACATGCACTGGAAGTAGAATAAAGTCAGCCTACAATGGGATGATGGTGGTGATGGTCAGGTGTTCAGTAGGTCTGTAGCCTATGCCACCCAAATAATCATAAAGAGCCCAGAACAGAGATGCCTTAGTATGAGGGGGATTTATATCTAAGAACTCCCATTTAAATTATAAAAGTAATTGTAATTATATAGGTCTGGCTGTGAATAGATAGATAGAAAGATAGATAGATAGAAAGATAGATAGATAGATAGATAGATAGATAGATAATAGGTAGATAGATGCGTTGTAGATAGATAGATAGATAGATAGATAGATAGATAGATAGATAGATATGCTGTAGATAGATAGATAGATAGATAGATAATAGGTAGATAGATATGTTGTAGATAGATAGATAGATAATAGTTAGATAGATACATTGTAGATAGATAGATAATAGTTAGATAGATACATTGTAGATAGATAGATAATAGCTAGATAGATAGATAGATAGATAGATAGATAGATAGATAGATAGATAGATAGATAATAGATAGATAGATAGATAGATAGATAGATAATAGATAGATAGATAATAGTTAGATAGATACATTGTAGATAGATAGATAATAGCTAGATAGATAGATAGATAGATAGATAGATAGATAGATAGATAGATAGATAGATAGATAGTAGATAGATAGATAGATAGATAGATAGATAGATAGATAGATAATAGATAGATAGATAGATAGATAAATAATAGGTAGATATATACATTCTAGATAGATAGATAGATAGATAGATAGATAATAGGTAGATAGATACATTCTAGATAGATAGATAATAGGTAGATAGATACATTCTAGATAGATAGATAATAGGTAGATAAATACGTGATAGATAGATAATAGGTAGATAGATATGTTGTAGATAGATAGATAGATAGATAGATAGATAGATAATAGCTAGATAGATAGATAGATAGATAGATAGATAGATAGATAGATAGATAGATAGATAATAGATAGATAGATAGATAGATAAATAATAGGTAGATATATACATTCTAGATAGATAGATAGATAGATAGATAGATAATAGGTAGATAGATACATTCTAGATAGATAGATAATAGGTAGATAAATACGTGATAGATAGATAATAGGTAGATAGATATGTTGTAGATAGATAGATAGATAGATAGATAGATAGATAGATAGATAGATAGGATAGATAATAGGTAGAGAGATAGATAATAGGTAGATAGATAGATAGATAGATAGATAGATAGATAGATAGAATGGTATTTGTTAAACACATATACTTTCACACATAGAATACTTATAACAGATGGTTACTTTAGCAATAACTGCATAATAATTTACATGGCACCTTTTTGAAATAAACAGATCAATTTCTTTCTGTCTTTATTTATTGGCTGTGAAAACAGCTAACGTACAATTTTCCAAGGTGCAATATTTTTAAATTGTAATGACTATGTACATGAATCATTATTTTTTGGCAGAAAAAAGGAAAAGAGCTATCATACCATATGTGCATGTAGACACATAGATTACCAGCATATCCCATTAAAAACATTTAAGACTGTGTAATAATTATGCTCCGCAGTGATATTGCTGAAATGGCCATCACTGACTCAAATTCTTACATTTTTAAAGTAATACACTGGAGATGATAAAAAGGACAATAACAAAGAACTGCTTTTTTGGACCATAAACGATAGCAGTATTTTCTCTGTAGTGGATTGCATAGGCAGCAGGGAGCCCATATGCAAAGCAGTAGTGTAGGCACTCTTTGGATGATCATTACTGTACATGCTCACTTTGCATGGTGACATAGCAAGCCAAAATTTTACTAACAAATGAGTTGTGTCATCTTGGTGCACGTTTTTTCCATTCTCTGCATATTTCATCATTCACAACATTGCTGTGATCTTTTTGGCATTGTCATCATCAATAGTTCCAAAGCATTTAAACTATCAAAGAAGAAGTCAGGGCAGAAGAAATTGTAACTCTTGCAGTGGGGCTACCCCTGCATAGCAATGATTAAGTGCTAGCTTTTGTTTAGAGCCTAAAATAAGAAAGATATAGTCACCCGAACCTAGGTCCCATCGGGCTGCTAGACCGGTCTCTGCAGCCTCTCTCCCCCTCCATTGATGGAATGTCCTGCAGTGTCATCACGTCCAATACACTAAATTGCATGTAATGACTCATGCGTTCTTAGACCACCATGAGTCTAAGGACGTTAAGCATGCATTTTGCAGGTCCAGATATTAAACAGTGGAAGAATGATCTTCCCCCTCTTGACTACTTAGGCCCACACATTGCCCTAGCCTTCAGGTCTTCTTCAGTAGGATCCCATATCATGTGACTGAGTCAGACATTGGGATTGCATATCATTTGCTATCTCACCGCACTGCATTTCAGCATGCTGTGCACTGAAAAAAATTGCTGATAGGCAGGTAGGAGCTATATTGGCAGAAGAGACTTACCCAGTCTTTGCTATAAAAACCTGCCCATCAGCAGTTGTTTTAAAACACATTTTATTTCCACTTTAGGCAGCCTATTCAAAATACAATAAAAGTAGGGAAATACATGTTTTGCATTTCCATACTTTTTTAAATATTTATATAATAAACGCATGGGAATTTAAAACAAGTGTATGAGCATATACTTTTATCACCTACCTAGTGCCTGCCATGTATGTTTGTTGATCTACCTTGCAGTCATGTTATCATTATGAGGTAGATCAATAGACATATAAAGCAGGCACTGGGCAGGTGACACATCTGTTCAGCACATGCTGTACTATGTGTGGGTCCTTCAGTGCAGCTCTCCTCCACTCACACATGCTGTCACTGACTCCCCTGGTCTCTGTGCTTCTCCTGGATTTTGTGTGATTGCACCACTACTGCAGGTGTAGAAGGGACACTGATGCCTCCCAACAGTCTGGCACCATGAGAGCACACCCCCAGCACCTGGATTTACCTCTGCCCCCCTTTTCCTACACTGGTTGCCCCTGCACACTCTAAAACCTTCTTTTAAAACTGCTCATCTCTGTACCCCTTGCAATCTTCTTCCTACAACTCTGCATCCCTCTTCCTACACCGCTCGCCTCTTTATCCCCTGCAACCCCTTCTTACACTGCTTACATCTGCACCCCCTTCATCCCCCTCCCTACACTGCTTACCCCTGAATCCCTTTTCCTACTCACCTATGCATCTCCTGCATTCCTCTTCATACTCTGCTTACCTCTGCACCCCAGGCATGCCTATTCCTACAGTTCTCACCTCTGAACCCCCTGGTCCACCCTTCCTGCACTGTTCACCTCTGCATCCCCTGCATCCCTGTTACTACTCTGTTCACCTCTGCACCCCCTGCATCCCTTTTCCAACACTGCTCACCTCTGTGCCTCCTTCACCCCTCTTCCTATTCTTCTAACCCCTGCACTCCTCTTCCTAATCTGTTCACCTCTGCACCCCCTGCATCCCTGTTCCTACTCTGCTCACCTCTGCAGCTTCTGCATCCCTCTTCCAACACTGCTCACCTTTGCAGCTTCTGGATCCCTCTTCCAACACTGCTCACCTCTGTGCCTCCTGCACCATGCACACTGATCTACTTTGTGTGCATGCGCAGGCAGGCATTACAACATACTTTGCACTCAGCTCCATCTGCAGTATGTAGGGAAGGACCCGGGGTAGTACACTGCATAGCGCATGTGTCCCACAGTGTACACAAGAGATAAAAAAAAACTGCTGGAAGTTAGAAGCAGCTGGTTTTAAATAGGCCAGACCTTTTTAATTGCAGAATAAAACACCATGAGGACAAGTATACAAACAGTGAAGTGGGCTTTATTATATGTGCAGAAATGCTTTCCATGTTTGTAAGCAAAGTGATAGATTTTTCTAAGTAGACTGCTTCATTTTTCATCTCTTTGTCAGTTGGAATAATATTGATTGATATTTGTTAATATAAAGAAATCTTAAGATCCACCTGCTGAAGAAAGATGAATCTATGGCAAATGCACAGGGATAGCAGGTTTCTCTGTGTGCTGCCTATTACCTGTGTGTGAGAGGCAGCGGGGAAGAAAGTTATCTCATGAAACAAAGTGGAAAGTAAAATATTAAAAAGTGCACATAAACAATAATTTTAATATTAGAAATTAAAAATCGCTTACGATTTGCCTAGTATTATGGCACAGAAGAGACTTTGAAATCTGCTGTATATTTCCACTGTGGAGTTTTACCTCCATTTCCTGTCCTTGTTTTCAGCAAGTCAAATCATTGTTTTCAGAAGGGCAGATCATTCCTTTTCAATTAAATCAATCAAAATCCATGTCCAAAAAATCATTTAGTGCAAGTGATTTTCGAAAAAGTAGATATTTTTAATAGAAAGCTAACAGAAATATGTTAGCATTGTATTGATAAATGTACGACAAGCCTAAAGCAACACTGTCATTTAAAAAGGCAGCCTGTTAAAGAACTACAAAACTACAATTATTCTTGGCATCCTTAGCATTCAACACTTCCTTGTGTGTCAGATGCCTGCATATCACCATTGTAAGGTCCTTTCAGAGCTATACCAACAAAGGGCATAGATCCTGCACTCCTTTTGCTGTTAAAAGCAGAACTCTAGACCCTAGTAAAATACCCCCCACAAGTATCAAATCCTCCCTGTACGTTAAAAAGAATATAGAGACAGTATATAGTATATAATAAGCCTATCCCACCTCAACCTAACCACTGAACCATCACATTCTCAAACAATTCATCCCCACACAGCTACCTCATGTATCACTGGCCCCTCCCTTTTAGAGGGAGGGGCCAGTGATACAGGGCACTCCTTACCATCTTGTCTTGAATTGTATTGTGATTGTAATGTCTTCCTTATATTGTAAAGCGCTGACCAAACTGTTGGCGCTATATAAATCCTGTATAATAATAATAATAATATACTTGCATAATGACTTGTGAGTCCCCAACAGGAAGATGGTAGCAGGCCATGGCAGCCTAGATTCAGAGGAACTGGGTTGAATGATGCTGGCTAGACGTGTAAATTTCTAACTGGATGTTCGTATGAATTTTGTTAAATTCAGACATTCAGATGCATATGAATATCCGAATTTGAATGCATCCAAATGTTCTTTTAACATAGATTTGAATTTCGTTCAAAACGAAACTAGATCTTGCCAGTTAGATTTTTTGGGGCTTTTGGGGGTTGCATTACAGGCATGGTCATGTAACTTCATTCTGAAAAGACAAATTCGGAGGGATCCAAAATCCAATTAACGAACCAAATCAAAATTCGAAATCCGAAAAACTAAAAATACAAATTGATACAAAATTAAACAATTCTTTTGCACTGTTACATGACCTTTAAATCATACATTCATTCACATGCAGAAGAGATGTTTTTTTCTGGCCACCAAAATTTTGAATTATGTGAAGTTACACAATTTCTCTGGTAGAATTCCTGTGAAAGATATTCTTAAACAAAGGTATTTATGTCAGGACCAGCTGTGGACGCACGCTGTCAGAGCCAATAGCGATGAGTTGTTTCACCTTTAGCAGCTGCCGTTCCCATAAGGCAAGCACGCCTACCGGTACTTAGATGCCCCAGATTTAAACCATTTGCTCTGATCAGGTGATGCCACAGGATAGCCCCCAGGAACAAGAAGTACTCCCTGATTTCAAGGAACAAGACAAACAGAAAACAAGACAGGAACAGGAAACAAATACAAGATAGGAACCAATACAAGATAAATACAGGAAATAAGGTATAAGATTAAAGAGCCAAGGCCAGGCTAGGTTACAAGATTAAGGCAGGACTGGGTTTCAGGATCAGGATACAGGCTTGTGTAGACAGAACAAGACAAGACAAGACTGGAGCTATCACAACCCAAGAGCTCTGGGCTTGTAATGCTTAAATAGAGCACAACTAACCAATGCGCAGGCTGTAAGGGGCGTGTAGCCAAGCTGATTAGCCTGATTAGCCTGCAGCTGACTGGACTCAGGTACGTACAGTTAAAAGAGGCAACCACCCGATGGAGCTGAGTGTTTGCGACAGGGATAGGAGCATTTGACATGCTCCTAACAATTTAAAGAGCTAAAGAAGTGTGATATCTATACATTTTCTTCTTCTCGCTTATGGTAAGCTGGGGTTATATGGACTATATCTGCAACCCCAGAACCAGGTTAACCAGTTGACATCCGCGGTGTTAAACCCCCTTCCCATCCAGGCCATTTTTCAGTATTCAGCGCTGCGGTACTTTGACTGACATTTATTCCGTCATGCAGCGCTGTACTGAAATGAATTTTATACCCTTTTTTGGGGACAGATAGAGCTTTCTTTTGGTGGTATTTATTCACCACTGGGGGTTTTATTTTTTTACTATATTAAGGAAAAATTACCGAAATTTAAAAAAAAAACAGTTTCCCCTATATTAAATGATAAAACATTTATTATTACCCAATTTTTTGGTAAAATATAAAAGATGGGGTCACGTCGGGTAAAAAGACACTAAACATGTCAAGCCTTAAAATTGCGTGCGCGCGCATTTCTGCCCGTGCGTGCCCGCTAGGGGGCGCGCGCGAGCAGAAAAAAATTGCCGTCTGGAGACGGCAACCCGCAGATGCTGCAGTGCCGTCCGTCCGTTTTTTTACTACGGGCGGACGGCAAGAGGTTAAAAGTGATTCCCTAAGCTGTTACTTATGATCATCTGTGCCTCCATTTGAATAGCTGTTGTGTGGAGGGAGGTTCTCATTTATTAATGTCTTGTATATTGGAAAGACTGAGTATTTTTAATTATGCTCCTACTAGCCATATGCTAGCCACATGGTAATTTCTGAGACAATTTCAACCTCTTTCAGCGAGCCAAAATGACTAAGCAGATCAAGTTAGTAATCTAAGGGCTTGGTAAACAATACCAATAATATTTTATCATATCTGAAAAAAGATACATTAATTAGCTATTTAATGTCCACGCATTTCTAATATAAAATCCTGGGAGAATGCACCCCTGCAATAGACTAGAATGCATTCTTTATCAAAAGGGGGAAAGAGAAAGAAAGGGGCTTGTGGTGAC
>NW_017308554.1:0-14667 GCF_000935625.1 Nanorana parkeri
ATTAAGAATGTTTTTTAAAAATATATTTCAAATATATTTTTATTCCATGTGGGTGTTAAGATCCAGAGCGCCTCCAGGTGGCGCTGGAGCTGAGCCCTGCAGTTCCTGGGCTCACCTGCAGGATTCTCCAGGCAGCCAGGGGCTGCTAGGTGCCAGACCACCACTGGGTGGTGCTGGTACCTGCAGCTCCAGTGCTCACCTGTGGGTGTCTCCCAGCTGCCAGGAATCAGCCCATTAGGTATTGCTCCTGGGAGGGTATTTAAACCCTCCCTGCAGTCTGGACCTTGGCTCAGGATTTCGTTGCTTTCCCCTGATTCCTGAGTCCTCTGGCCTGAACCCTGAGACCCTGATATTTGCATGCTATTTTCGTACCGTTTCCTGTGTTGTTACATTATTGGTTTATGCCTGTTGTGGATTGTTTTAGTTAGCTTGCTAGGTTTATTAAAATATTTATATATACCATACTTACCTGGTCCGTGTGGTCACATGTGTTTGGTCTGCCTGTAAGGGTACCTGTGCAGGTGTGGGGTCACCTGCGCCGGGATCCCTGACAGTCCCGCTCCGCGGGAATTAACCCATCTTTTTGCCCAAATGGCACCCGCAGCCTCAGACCCTGCATGTGCAGCCAAGATGGCGCCGCCGGAGCTCTCTCCCGCACGATCCGAGGCTGCTGAGATGGATCAGGTGAGTCAGACACGAGGGGCCCATTCTCCCCATAGCTCAGGGGGACTCACCCAGCGCTCCAGAAGCTTGTCCCAAGCCTGTCTCAGCTCACACGAATGATGGGACTGGAAGCTTACATTAAAGCCATGCCCACTAAGAAGGACATTGAATCCTGTTTTGCACATTTTGAACACACGTATAAAAGGGAAATGTCCACCTTGAAGAAGGACTTGAGCTCCAGATTGGAGGACATTGAGCAAACCTCCTCTGAATTGCGTTCCCGGGTACTCCTGCATACCACTCTGCAAGAACACACCGTGTTACTACATCAATTAATATATCAGCAAGATGACCAGGAGAACAGAAACCGCCGCAACAACATCCGCATCCGTGGCCTTCCAGAATCCATTGAGCCCAAAGACCTGGAACCTGCTGCGATTGCCCTCTTTAACCAGATCCTGAATAAGCCCAAGGAGTCCCCCATAGAAGTGGACAGAATCCACAGAACACTGGGGGCCAGACATCCTGACCAATCTAACCCCAGAGACGTCATATGTAGGATCCACTTTTTCAAGCATAAAGATGACATCATGCAGGCTGCTCGTACACAGGACGCCATCCTGTTCAATTACACCCCTATCATCCTATTGCCTGATCTTTCGGGCCACACGCTCACTCTTCCCAGGGCTCTGCGACCACTTCTTGACCTACTCCCAGAGAGCGGTTATTTTCCGCTCACTGGGTGATCTCCCAACCTTCCTAGGCAAGTTGGAGCTCCCTCAAGTCACTCTACCTGACTGGCCGCTTAAACCGACCCTACCTGGCTTCGTCTCACCCTCACCATGGTTGCAGAAGTCGAGGAAATCTACTGGGCGTACACAGGCCTCATCCTCCCCTCACACCTGACTAATGTTCCATCTGCCCCCGCGTTCCTTCTTCAGTGTCTCCGATGGGACAAGTCTTCCTGATGGTTAATTGCCTCCAACCGTTCGCTGCCCGTTGCCTCACCTAAGCTGTTTCATGTGGTTTGCCAACCACAATTGCTGCTGTTGTTCATACTTTTACATATCGTTTTTACAAATGTTTATTTAGTACATATTGTTTATGTGCCCAGTTTTCTTTTTTGTAGCCTTCGGCTACCTTGGTTATATTATATTTACATGCCCTGGAATAGGAGGCGCTCCCTGTGCCTCCTATGTTACCCCCACTTAGGTCGTCAGTGGGTGCGCTCACTGACCTCTTGAATGTTTATAGTGCTTATTGGTCCATGCCATGGTTTATTTTAGTACCATTCTCTCCCTACGCCACTTGATAGTGTGAGAGAACCTATTACCTTATGTTTCTCTTTTTCTCCCTTTCTTCTCCCCACTGCCTTTTTGTCTCCTTCCTTCTGGTCCCCTCCCCTCTCCCTCTGTTCCTTACCCTGGGCGATATATACAGCGCTGTGATATCTCTTTTTATGCCCCCATGATAGCTACCCCTCATATCACCTTAGCTACCTTGAATGTGCGGGGCTTCAACACTCCTCAAAAGCATAGTCAGATGCTTTATGATTTTCATAAACGTAAGGTGGGTGTCTTGTTCTTGCAGGAAAATCACTTCCGCAGTGATACCATTCCTATGCTGCCATCTAAATTCTACTCCGGTTGATATCATAATACTAACTCAGTCGCATGGTCCGAAGGTGTCTAGCCTTTCATAAATCTCTTTGAGATCCTGCAACAACAAAATGGCCCCCTAGGCAGGTTCCTCTTTCTGAAAATTATTTGGTCATGTATATGCTCTGGCTAACTCTGGGTTCCAGCTAGCTCGGTTAATTGTTTTAAAAAACATCTGGATGTATTCCTAAATGCACAGAATATTACTGGATATTGAGTTCTTAGAGGTATATTAAGCATCAGAGATTGTTGATCTAGGGAATATCCGATTGCCTTATGGGATCAGGAAGGAATTTTTCCCCCTGTTGGAGCAAATTGAACCATGCTTTATAGGGTTTTTTTGCCTTCCTCTGGATCAACATTGGCTAATTGTGGGCATAGTGTCTGTTTAGGCTTTTCTTCTTCTTTTTTTCCTCTTCTTTGTATCTCTATAGGTTGGACTCGACGGACTTGTGTCTTTTTTCAACCTGACTAACTGTAACTATGTAATTGCACAGGGATGGACATGAACGGGCAAGGGCCGGGGCGGTGGCAGGGGATGGCAGTAGCAGGCTAGACAACACAGAGGTGCAGTTAGGCAACGTCCGGATGCCATGTCCCAGCCACACTGAAAAGGACATCCAGATATTCCACAGCAATGAGACAGCATTAAAACATCTTAAAAAAGGGGGGCGTGTCCAGGACCTGATGGCGCTCAGACGTGTCTAACTGGAGCTCCGGCATTACCACCCGCAAATTCAATATCCCAAACCAGCCTGACGGCACTCTCAACCGACATAAAGATGGGGAGACGAACCGGGAAAGCAGAGGCACCCAAAACACCATCGGCAGGTATAAAAAAGTACCTAGCTGCGGAACGACAGACTCCGGCCACGCCGCGCGCGGCGGCCTACTCCAAGTCGCAGGTCCAAATGTCCCCGGACTCGTCTCCGCTCGGGACAGACGCGGGCTCGCCGTCACACTCAGACTTAGGCGAGGACCGTGAATACCCTATATCAGCCCAGATGGAAGAACTGACCCGCACGCTACCTACCAAAAAACATCTTAAAAAAGCACCAATAAAGTGGGGGCAATAAAGCCAGCGGTGGTGAAGAGGATCCTACATATGATTCTGGAGTCTAGGTCCCATGGGGGTAACATCTCCGATCAGGAGACCCAGTTCCGTCAGGTTGTTGTGTGGAGGTGGGCGTGATGAGCCAGAGCTAGCAGTAGCAGGGGATGGGAACGGAGGCTTAAGCAATATAAGGCTATGGACAAGCAACCATAGGATACAATATGTGCACACTTCCAGGGAGGGGGGGGTCCATCGGGTATATCACAGTTCCAGTAAGGTAGTATAAATAGGTAAGTGGGTCATTGACAAGGGCCCCAAAGAAGTTTACACCGTTGACTGTGAGGCCCATCTCAGCCGGGCAAGCGCCCGGAGATGGGAAGGACAGGCAAGGGCTGGTGATGACAGGGAATGGCAGCGACAGCTCAGATAATTCGGGGCTGCGAGTAGGCAATATCAGGATGTCATACCATCACATTGGTGATAAGGGCACCGGATTATTTCACATTAGTAAGAAACCATTTAAAACATGCTTAAAAACAGTAATATAACGGGTCAATAAAACCAGTAGCGGATAAGAGGATAGCCAGGGTACAAGGAAAAAAGAGGGGGGGATGGGTAGGAGAGGGGGGATTGAGATGTATACTAGGGGAAGGAAAGTGGGGATGGGAATGGGTTGGAGCGGGCGGCTGCAAGGGAGAGGGAGGAAAGGCAATGGGGACCAGGATGACAATATAGCATTTAAGTATGCAATTCCACCTTATAAGTCACTCGGAAGTATCAAACCGGCTGCAAGGCCCAGTAAACTAGGGCAATGTTCGAGCGTTAGAGGAGGCAGTAAAGGGCTTAGAGGTGGGTGAAGTGGCATTCCATGAAAGTCCCTTGGTCCAGGGAAGGGGATGAGAGCCTTGTAGTCTACTACTTGTCCACAGGAGTAAGAACACCGGGGTAAGGAGGGCAGGCTGGCTCAAACAAGGGTAAGTCCCGTAGCCAGTCGGAAAAATAACAGGTGAAAAGTTTAGGGTACATCCCAGGCCAAACAGGGTGTCAATTGTCCGGACTTTCATCGTGGTCTAACGGAAAGATGTGAACGTGGGTTAGGAGATCCAGTGTTCCCAATCATGGGACTAGCACCAACGACGGGGAGTCCACGGGCCGAGTTCCAACGGGAACTAGTGTGGCAGGCAACAGGCCTGGAATTGGAAGAACAAAAGGGATCGTACTCACGGAATCAAGTGGGGTCGGAGATTCGACTACGTGTAGTATCCATGGAGGAAGGAGCCGTTTTCTTGGGTCCAGATGGGGGTCAGGCGGCGTGGAGAGGGCCGATCCAGAGGGGGGCTCTGCCATTTGGAGGGCGAGGGAGGCAAGCCCAAAGCCGACAGCAAGTGTTGAGCATCATCAGGAGAAGACACGCTGTGAGATTTTCCGCTGTGCTGGAACACAAGCCTGAAGGGGTACCCCCAGGCATATCTGATCTGGTGGGAGCGCAGTATAGCCAGAAAGGGTTTGAGAGCTCTCCGCTTTTGGATGGGGATGGGGCTGAGATCGGCGTAGATTTCATAGTTGAAGCCTCGGAACGTCAGGGTGCGAGCATTTCTTGCAGCCTGGAAGATGGCGTCTTTAGTGTGTCTTTAGTAGATTGTGAACTTGACAATCACATCCCGAGGCAGGCCATCGGAGTGCTTGGGACCTAGGGAGCGGTGGATCCTTTCAAATTCCATGCGATCGATTGGGATTGCTGGTTGTAGCTCCTGGAGGAGAGCCATAATCATGGATGGTAGGTCTTCTATCCTCTCAGGTATGCCACGAAAGCGGAGGTTTCCCCGCCGAGCTCCATTCTCGAAATCCTCCAGCTTCGAGACCGCCATCGAAAGGCCTGCCTGGAGGGAGGGTGGCGGAGTGCGCATTCACTACATCTACCTTGGTCTCCAGAAGGTCAGTGCGAGTGCCCAAATCCCTGAGCTCCCTAGAAAGGTTGGCAGAGATAGTGTTGGTAGCCATCTTGAGCGCCGACTGTAGTATGGCCTTGAACCGATCTAGGAGCTGGGCATCTCGCAGATGTAGTTCGGTGGGCTCCGGGGCCGGAGAGCGGGTGGTCGAGCTGCCTGGAGAGGAGGCAAGCAGGTCAGAGGGAGTCCCCGATGGTGACGGCCGCTCCGGGTACAACGGAGAGGAGGCCATTGCACACGTTGGCGGTGGTGGCGGCCTTCATGCTGGTCGGAGTGGCGGCCTTTGTACTCCGTGCGGTGGAAGATCGTGTAGATTTGCGGGTATGTTGCGAGTAGGTGCTTCGTCTGCCCATGGGAGAGGGAGACCAGGTCCGGTATGGCAGTGGGGAATGGTGGGGTCGTTCCGCTGAAGATAGCTAAAGTAAAGCAGCCTTAGGTGCCCAGGGGAAGAGGAGCTGAATCAGCACACGTCTGCCATGTTCAGCTGCTCAGGCCACGCCCCAAGTAGGTTTTGTTCTTAACAGACAAGCAGTAGATAATACTCATAGAATTATTGATTTAATTCATATTGCCAACCATTCTAAACAAGAACTTCTCCTATTAAGTTTAGACGCTGAGAAAGATTTTGATAGGCTTAGTTTGCCCTTTTTGTTTACTACTTTATTTTATATGGGTATTCAAGGTCCCATCACCACAGCTATAACATCATTATATTCTACCCCCTCAGCTTTCAGCTTCCATTAAATTACATTATGCAACCTTTTTACCCTTTCAGATTAGAAATGGTTTAAGGCAGGGGTGCCCCTTATCTCCACTTCTTTTTACTCTCTCTATTGAATCCGTAGCGCCCCGTATTAGGTCCTCTTCTGACATATCAGGCAATTCTGTACACAATAACTCATACAAATTAGCATAAATCCCTCCCTAGTCTCCACCAAGAATTGGCTTTATACTCAAATTTGTTTAAATTGAATACAGGAAAAACAGAGGCCCTCCCTCTAAATATTTCCCTTACTACCATACTTAACCTACAACGGTCCTTTCCTTATGTATGGAAATAAGATTGTCTTAAATATCTGGGAATTCATCTTACTACATGTTCCTCTAAATTATACGAAACTAATTATAAGCCTCTTTTTCAAACCCTAAGATCTCTATTACGGGGTTGGCGCAATCTTAAACTTTCCCTCACAGGAAAAATATCTGCTATAAAAATGACCTTTCTCCACAAATTGTTCTACTTTTATTAGACTTTGCAGATAAAGGTCCCTTTGATGGACCTCAGATCTCTTCAAAGAGATGTTCTACACCAGGGGTGCCCATAAGGTCGATCGCGATCTACCAGTGATCGCATAGCGATCTGGTAGATCGCGATGTCCTCTCTTCCCGCCCGTGGGGCTTGGATCTAGATGCCAGCTGCTCTCCCCATCTGTATGCAGCGGGGAACCAAGAAGAAGTGAAGGAACCGCTGCAGCCGGCGGCGGAGGACGGAGCCGCTGTTACAGAACTAAGGCCGAGCGGTGAGGAGAGAGAGAGACGCTCGGCCAGGATCTGACAGCCGACGCCTCTCTCTCCCCTCACCGCTCGGCCTTATTGGATCCCCCGCTGCCTCTGCCCGGGAGAGCTGGGGGGATCCAGAGGAGAAGCTGAGCCCTGTGTGCGTGGCCAAGCGGCAGAGGATCGGTACATATCAGTGATCAGCTGATTACTCCAGTGTTTGTAAATCACTGGGGACACATAGTACTATGTGTCCCCAGTTATGAATGAACAAGATGTGATTTACAATGCGGTGGAGTCCCTGGCTCACTTCTCCACATACACTATATTGCCAAACGTATTGGGACACCCCTCCAAATCATTGGATTCAGGTATTCCAATCACCTCCATGGCCATACATGTATAAAATCAAGCACCCAGGCTTCAGACTGCTTCTACAAAAATTTGTGAAAGAATGGGTAGCTCTCAGGAGCTCAGTGAATTCAAGTGTGGTACCATGCAATAAGTCCATCTGTGAAATTTCCTTGCTACTAAATATTCCACGGTCAACTGTTAGTGGAATTATAACAAAGTGGAAGCAACTGGGAACAACAGCAAATCAGCCACGAAGTGGTAGGCCACGTAAAATGACAGAGCGGGATCAGCGCATGCTAAAGCACACGGTGCACAGAAGTCGTCAACTGTCTGCAGAGTCAACAGCTACAAACTTCAGTGGCCTTCAGATTGGCACAACAATAGTGCATAGAGAGCTTCATCCAAGCCTTACATCACCAAGTGCAATGCAAAGCATCAGATGCAGTGGTGTAAAGCACGCCGCCACTGGACTCTAGAGAAGTGGAGATGTGTTCTGTGCAGTGATGAATCACGCTTCTCTGGCATCCGATGGTGTCTGTGTTTGGCAGTTGCCAGGAGAACGGTACTTGCATGACTGCATTGTGCCAAGTGTAAGTTTGATGGAGGGGGATTATGGTGTGGGGTTGTTTTTTTTAAGTAGTTGGCCGCTTAGTTCCAGTGAATGGAACTCTTAAGGCATACCAAGACATTTTCGACATTTTCTTGCTTCCAACTTTGTGGGAACAGGTTGGGGATGGCCCCTTCCTGTTCCAGTGTGAAACAGGGAAGGATCAGCTGATTCACATAGTGTATAGAGTCCCATTACATCCTTTAAGGGTAGCAGGTTCAGAGAAAGGATTGGAGTTCGGCGGAGGAGAAGTGTATCCACACACTCCATATAGTGTATGGAGTGTATATTTGTATATGGGTATCCCCATATAAGTGGTTGTAGACCCCGAATTTTTTTTGCAAAAAAGAGAAGATCAAAGGACAGGTCCACCAAATATGTAGATAAGTGCCACTTACCTCATTGCATAGCCAGCAGGTATCTGGAAAATCCAGTGTAAGGAGACCCGGTCTCTATACCACCTGGTGATAATTTTGTAATTCTTTTCCTGGGCGTATGAGGAGACGGATAATTTGTGAGTGAAGTGATGAATGGTAGCCCAGTCTCCGTCAAATCCCTGTTCAAATCAGCATGCCATTTGGCTTTAAAGCTCAACGGCACCTGATGGAGAGCATCTCTCATCATCCCATAAATGACAGATTGTGTGACGAGCTGGCTCACGAGAAACAATCATGCTTTCAAAGGGTATCAACCGTCTGTGGGTTTGTCCAGAGGTATACAGAGCTGAACAAAAGCCAGACAGTTGGAGGTCTAACAGCCAGTTAAAAGGAGGACATGGCTGGCGAGCAACCGGCACAACAAAACGTCCAGTAGAAGGGTGTATGAAATCCCTAGCCATCCCCAAACGAGGAGAGAGCAACAGCGAGTTGTCAAATAAAGGAGAGAGTGACTAGGCATGGTGGTGAGAGAGTGGGCGGGATAAGCTGCCTGCCACGACTTCAAAGTAGCAATCGTGAGGGTTGAGGGAACATAGCAGATTCACTAGAGGGAGTCCATGGCAGGGCTCTAAGAGCTACCGGGCATAGATCTTGTTCAATTAGCACCGACCGTTTGGGCTGTAGCGAGGGTGTATGAAACCAATCCAGGATTCTGGTTAGGAGTGTGGCCCTGTGATACATCTTGAAGTCAGGCAGGCCCACCCCACGATTTGTGTCTGCATAGAGTTTTATAGCGTATACGTGAATAACCCTTTTTCCAGACAAAACGATTCACCCTGGAGCGCAGAGTACTTAAAAAACTTTTCGGGGGGCTGATAGGGATAGTTTGAAAAAGATACAATAGTTTAGGGAGTGTTTCCATCTTTAAGGCGTCTATTTTACAGAACCACGATATCTTTGCAGTGTAATACGACTCAAAAGCTTTGGGCAGAGAGCTGAGGAGGGGCAAGTAGTAGGTGAGGGACGGGGTTGCCATTGAAAGGGAAAATTGCTTCGTAAGAGAGCAAGAGATGAAGGAGCTAATGTGAGGTTCAAAGCGGATGATTTAGCCATATTAACAGTAAAATTACTGAGCCTACCAAATCTGTTGAATTCCCTTAGGAGTGCCGGGATACTGATATGGGGACAGGTCATGTATAAGAGTAATTCATCCGCAAACAAGGACATTTGTGATTGAAGGAGGCAGTGGGAATGCCGTGTATATCCGGGTTCGAGCGTATGGCCTGCGCCAAGTGTTCCATTACAATAACATAAAGAAGGGGAGAAAGAGGGCATCCCTGTCTAGTGCCGTTGGAGATAAAGAATGGAGCGGAGAACGAGCCATTCACCATTACCCGTGCCATGGGGGAGGAGTATAGGGCCATGATGCTGGAGAGAATAGCAGGCCCCAATCCAATTTGGAGTAGAACTTGGAGAAGGAATCTCCAGTTGACCAGATCAAATGCCTTCTAAGCATCAATAGATAGTAGTAGACAGGCCTTGGTGTTATGTTTATGAATGCGAGAGATCAAGTGAATTGTTTTAGTGGTGTTGTCTCTAGCTTCTCTGCCTGGCACAAAGCCAACTTGTTCCGGGCTGATGATGGACGGCAGAGAAGGGGAAAGACGGATCGCTAGAAGTTTTGAGAATAGTTTGATGTCAATGTTAAGCAACTAAATCGGTATAAAATTCTGACAGAGGGATGTGTCTTTACCGGGCTTGGGAATAACGCAGATGGTCGTTTCTAGCATGGTAGAGGGAAAGGGGTGCGTATAGTCAACTGAATTAAAGGTGCGGGTCAAGATTGGAGATACAAGATCAGAAAAACATTGTAAAACCGGGGGCGAATAGCCATACAGGCCCGCACATTTGCCGGTCTTAAGGGCACGGATAGCAATATCAACCTCTGATTGGGAAAAGGGAGATTCCAACTCAAGTAACACAGCAGGATCTATTGTCGGTAGTGCAGTCTGCGCGATGTAATGTTCCAAAGATTCAAAGGCGTGTCCGGGGAGTTGGGTGTGAGGGCAGGCCAGGAGGTTATACAAGTCAGAATAATATCGACGAAATTCGCCTGCTTTGCGAATTTCGTAGAATGTAGTTTAGAAGACCGACGATCAAGGTTAAAAGGGAGAAAGGCTCGCGGAGGACGGGGGTGCAATGTTCTTGCCAGATGTTGGCCACATTTATTAGCAGATTCGTATCTTATTTTACAAGCCTTATCTCGAACTATGCGGGATCTAGAGTCTAAAATAGACAACAGTTCACGGCGGGCATTAGATAATTCCACGAAAGTGGTATCAAGCCGGGTAGATTTGTGTACACCCTCACGCGTCGCAATAGAGTTCAAGAGGTTGGTAACGCGGGTGGCTCTAGCTTTCTTGAGGCGGGGACCGTGTTTTATAAAAATGCCTTGTACCTCACATTTTAATGCCTCCCATTGGGTCAGCGGATGAGTAGAATCAGAGGCATGATCAATTGTGAGATTCTGAACAGAGGTCCTAATCTCGGCCAAGCAGAGAGGATCATTTAACAAATTGTTGTTTAGAAGCCGCGAGAAACGTGTATGTTGGACGTTGGGAACTCCTAGAGCCAGGAAAACGGGGGCATGATCAGACCAGATACGCATACCAATGCGGGTAGAAGAGGCTGAGTCTAGCAATTGTTGCGCAAGGAAAAAATTGTCAAGCCTACTGTACGAGTTGTGGGCCAGAGAGAAATATGTGTAATCTTTCTCGTAAGCATGAAGGGCTCGCCACACATCAACCAGTCTAACCTGGAGCAACAAACTTTTACATTTTAGAGAGGGATGTGTGACATAAGGGGGAATTACCAGATGAGGAATCTAGACTGGGCACCACTATTTAAGCAACCAAAATCCCATCTGCAGCTCAATGCAGTTTACCTTTATAGAGATACATCAGCACTTGACTTGAAGGACATTTCCACCTTTGTAAGTGATTACCACTTTTTGTATTAATGTAATGGTGCAGTGAGGATTTATGTGTGTGTGCATTTTCAGTGTCCACAGTGCTGTTTTTCTTACTTTTCTGGGGGCACTGTTCAATGAGCCAGAGACCTAGCAATTCAAATTTCCCTCCACAGGAATATCGATCCGTCTCTGCTCAGGGGCGGGTTTCTGTTTACTTTATGCTGCCTGGAGTGTGAGAACTTCCGTTCTCACAGAGCAGCAGCTAGCCCCACCCCCCTCTCATGCATGAGCACAACAGGGGAATCAGAAGCCGATGAGAAAGTATCTGTGGCAGCTGAGATGACATAGCCCAGTCGATGACTCATCCACACAGCATAGAAGACGGTTCCGTTCTTGGGAGAACTAAGCTTCTGCTGGACTCGTTGCACAGGTGGTAAACTTTCTAAACTATTCTCTGATCTTTCTCCCTGTGTCTATGTCTGTGCCTGCTTGTTGGTCTGTCTCCCTCTCTCTGGCCTCTGTGTGTTGCTTTAGATTCTCTCTCTCTCTCAGTCTGGTCTTTGTCTCTATATAGGTTTTATTTCCATGTCTATAATTTCTTTCTTGTCTGATTAGCTGGAGCACCGACTTCCCTTCTCCAAGACTGCCAAGCAGAAGAAGGAATCGCCCCCCACCCCTGTCCTGCCTGCCTGCCTGCCAGCCAGAGGAAGCTAATCCACTCCAATAGAATGTTTAATCAAGGTAAGTGCAACTTCTGCTATTATTTACACACACACACACCTTGTCTCAAACCCCAGCGTGCGCCCGCAAAAATCGCAAAAAATGCCCACAGGTGACGTTTAAAAGGCTTTTACTGTTCATCAGTTTAGTGTTATCCGTGATTAAAGGAGAACTATGGGAAAACACATTTCTTGATACTGACATTTTCATTTGCCAAAATGGTACATTAGGTACGACATTATACCATAAGCTGACTGCCGGAAATACCATTCTACATGCCAATAGCCATTATGTACGCATAAGAAGAAATTGTTCATATGAAAATTAATTCAGAAAGCATACAGATAATCTTTGAACTAGGTTGCTGAACAGGGGGCACAGTCATAGGCTCCTACAGAAAGCCTATCAAAAGGCTAACAATCTGTCAAGGGAGGATTTTCTATAAGGGGGAATCAAAGAAGAAAGAGGATCAAAATGATTACTAGATTTTGTGCACAGTAGGGGCAGATTCCTTTAGTATTGGAATGCTACTGACCCTTAGGCTGGGCACACACCTTACAACCAGCGCAAGACTTCTGTCTTGCGCTGGTTGAAAGGTACTTAAAAAAAAGTAAGATCTGCCTATCTTGCATAGGCAGATCGTACTTGCGATGATCGCAAGCCACGCCCCCTGAGGGGCGGGCTTCCGATGACCAGCCGAACGGGCAGTGTACGCTTGCACACACCGGCCCGTCCGGCTTTTATCTTACGAACATGCTACACAGCCGCCGAACATCGTACGATGCTCGGCGGGTTTTCAAACATGTTCGTAAGTTTAAAGTCGTGCGACCTTACAGTAGTAGAGGTCGCACGGCTTCCACACACCTTGCGATAATCGTACGATCGCATGATTTCCCTCGATTATCGTACGTTTATCGTAAGGTCTGTGGGGACCTTAACTCACATCAGATATCACACTAGAGAAATATGTGAGAGAAACACCTCAAATAGTCTATAGACGCTCAAGATCCATTAGGAAGCCACTGGAAAGCTCTGGAAGAGGGGAACCCTGTGAACAACATAGGAAGGGTACCTTTAAATGTGGAGAATGTAATTATTGTGAATGGATTTCAGAGGAGGAAACAATTACTCTCCCAAATTCCGTATTATTTAAATCTAGACAATTTGCAGATTGTCAAACAATGGCTGTAGTGCATCTCATGATGTGCTCATGTTTCTATGTTGGTATAACAAAATGGCAATTGCACTGTAAAATTATGTTTATGTTTACCTGATTTCTAGGGGTATCACATCTACCCCTATCAGTCGTCATGTAGGAAATATGCATAATTGTGATGCTTCCTGTATTAAGTTTCTTGTTTTTGACACAGTATATGAGAATATTAGAGGTGGAAATTCTATATGTATAGAACAAAAAAGAGAAAAGTGTACCCAGAGATCCACACCCCAAATTGATTTAGAGTTATTTAACTCTTCTTTATAACTCTCACTTGCAAAGCAAAACGAACAACCCCCTGCTGCTATCTTAGCACATGGAAAAAGCAATTTGTTCAACCAAGAGAGGTTTTTGAACAGAGTGCAGCTGAAGAAGGGGGGGTCGGAGAATTAAATGGCAATATAAAATAGTAAATGTATTAAATATACAAGGCAAAAACTATTTTACACATTAACTGACTGCACAGTTGAAACCCACTATCCCCACACCATTAAAAATGATTATTGCAATAATCCATTCGTGCAAGTCAACATTCAAACACTTAAGGAGCTGCTGATCAGTATTATCTATGTCATCAGGTAGTCCTCAATTACGAGGAAACAGCGCTGGGACTAAAATGAATAGTGCAGGATAGAATGTATCAGATGCCTGGGAATTCTTGGTTGAACTCGCTCTAATGATTTTTCCTCTTTCATAAGACGTCTTTGAAGGTATTAATTGAGAGTAAAGTCAATAGGAACTGAACTTAGATCTTATTAGTTCTTTCGATGGACACAACAAGTGTTACTAGAACATGTGCTTGATTGAAGATATCTTACGGGGATATATTAAAGCATGAAAGTAGACCCGGTAAATTAATAGGCAGCATGCCGCTGAGTTATAGTCACACTTGGGGAAAGGGAAACCTCCAATCTGTGTGTAGTGAAACACTCGAGTAAAGTTTACTCACGGCTGCTTGCTCCTTTTAACCGGACGGTCAATCTCCCGGGATGTGTAGACACTTGGTATTTTGTTTCCGATTGTACTCGTTGTAGTGTCCAGGTAGTTCTCAAGTGAGTTCCTTCAAACGACTGATACTTTTTAGAGGAGTCCCAGGTTCAACTTGATTTAATCCAGTTTGTCGACATGGATAGTCTCTTTGTCCCGCTGTTTCAAATCAGCCACTACTAGGGAATTTGGTGCCTGACATGCAGGTAGTGTAGTGTATCAGCTAAGCATCCTGCAACGGATGACGCGTTTTGCCCCTCCTTCGTTTCTCAGGGCTTCGTCAGATCCTGACATAGATAATACTGATCAGCAAGCTCCTTAAGTGTTTGAATGTTGACTTGCACGAATGGATTATTGCAGTAATCATTTTTAATGGTGTGGGGATAGTGGGTTTCAACTGTGCAGTCAGTTAATGTGTAAAATTGTTTTTGCCTTGTATATTTAATAAATTTACTATTTTATATTGCCATTTAACTCTCCGACCCCCCCTTCTTCAGCTGCACTCTGTTCAAAAACCTCTCTTGGTTGAACAAATTGCTTTTTCCTTTCCTATATGTATACCTATGGTGCTCTAGTTGCCAAATAGCATTATCCAGCAAGTTTCGGGTTGGCTG
>NW_017308554.1:18112-21782 GCF_000935625.1 Nanorana parkeri
CGCAATGCCGAACGGGCAGTGTACGCTTGCACACACCGGCCCGTCCGGCTTTTATCTTACGAACATGCTACACAGCCGCCGAACATCGTACGATGCTCGGCGGGTTTTCAAACATGTTCGTAAGTTTAAAGTCGTGCGACCTTACAGTAGTAGAGGTCGCACGGCTTCCACACACCTTGCGATAATCGTACGATCGCATGATTTCCCTCGATTATCGTACGTTTATCGTAAGGTCTGTGGGGACCTTAACTCACATCAGATATCACACTAGAGAAATATGTGAGAGAAACACCTCAAATAGTCTATAGACGCTCAAGATCCATTAGGAAGCCACTGGAAAGCTCTGGAAGAGGGGAACCCTGTGAACAACATAGGAAGGGTACCTTTAAATGTGGAGAATGTAATTATTGTGAATGGATTTCAGAGGAGGAAACAATTACTCTCCCAAATTCCGTATTATTTAAATCTAGACAATTTGCAGATTGTCAAACAATGGCTGTAGTGCATCTCATGATGTGCTCATGTTTCTATGTTGGTATAACAAAATGGCAATTGCACTGTAAAATTATGTTTATGTTTACCTGATTTCTAGGGGTATCACATCTACCCCTATCAGTCGTCATGTAGGAAATATGCATAATTGTGATGCTTCCTGTATTAAGTTTCTTGTTTTTGACACAGTATATGAGAATATTAGAGGTGGAAATTCTATATGTATAGAACAAAAAAGAGAAAAGTGTACCCAGAGATCCACACCCCAAATTGATTTAGAGTTATTTAACTCTTCTTTATAACTCTCACTTGCAAAGCAAAACGAACAACCCCCTGCTGCTATCTTAGCACATGGAAAAAGCAATTTGTTCAACCAAGAGAGGTTTTTGAACAGAGTGCAGCTGAAGAAGGGGGGGTCGGAGAATTAAATGGCAATATAAAATAGTAAATGTATTAAATATACAAGGCAAAAACTATTTTACACATTAACTGACTGCACAGTTGAAACCCACTATCCCCACACCATTAAAAATGATTACTGCAATAATCCATTCGTGCAAGTCAACATTCAAACACTTAAGGAGCTGCTGATCAGTATTATCTATGTCATCAGGTAGTCCTCAATTACGAGGAAACAGCGCTGGGACTAAAATGAATAGTGCAGGATAGAATGTATCAGATGCCTGGGAATTCTTGGTTGAACTCGCTCTAATGATTTTTCCTCTTTCATAAGACGTCTTTGAAGGTATTAATTGAGAGTAAAGTCAATAGGAACTGAACTTAGATCTTATTAGTTCTTTCGATGGACACAACAAGTGTTACTAGAACATGTGCTTGATTGAAGATATCTTACGGGGATATATTAAAGCATGAAAGTAGACCCGGTAAATTAATAGGCAGCATGCCGCTGAGTTATAGTCACACTTGGGGAAAGGGAAACCTCCAATCTGTGTGTAGTGAAACACTCGAGTAAAGTTTACTCACGGCTGCTTGCTCCTTTTAACCGGACGGTCAATCTCCCGGGATGTGTAGACACTTGGTATTTTGTTTCCGATTGTACTCGTTGTAGTGTCCAGGTAGTTCTCAAGTGAGTTCCTTCAAACGACTGATACTTTTTAGAGGAGTCCCAGGTTCAACTTGATTTAATCCAGTTTGTCGACATGGATAGTCTCTTTGTCCCGCTGTTTCAAATCAGCCACTACTAGGGAATTTGGTGCCTGACATGCAGGTAGTGTAGTGTATCAGCTAAGCATCCTGCAACGGATGACGCGTTTTGCCCCTCCTTCGTTTCTCAGGGCTTCGTCAGATCCTGACATAGATAATACTGATCAGCAAGCTCCTTAAGTGTTTGAATGTTGACTTGCACGAATGGATTATTGCAGTAATCATTTTTAATGGTGTGGGGATAGTGGGTTTCAACTGTGCAGTCAGTTAATGTGTAAAATTGTTTTTGCCTTGTATATTTAATAAATTTACTATTTTATATTGCCATTTAACTCTCCGACCCCCCCTTCTTCAGCTGCACTCTGTTCAAAAACCTCTCTTGGTTGAACAAATTGCTTTTTCCTTTCCTATATGTATACCTATGGTGCTCTAGTTGCCAAATAGCATTATCCAGCAAGTTTCGGGTTGGCTGGATCAGGCAGAAGCGGCCCTCTAAACAGGCACCGTAGAGGACAGAAAGCGGGGGCCTGCAGAGGGGGCCAGCGATTACAGAGCCGCGTCTGATGCGGGCAGGCATAGCGGCTGGCCGGGTCCAGACGATTTGTCTCTCATAGTTGAGGTCTACCTATGATGCCAATTACAGGCCTCTCTCATCTTTTAAAGTGGGAGAACTTGCACAATTGGTGGCTGACTAAATACTTTTTTGCCCCACTGTATATAAGGCTAGCAAGCAGTAGATATATATATATATTTTTTAAACAAATGCTTTAACAGCGGTTTAAACTTACCCTGTCTTCGACGCGCGCTCCTGTCCGAAAATCCGAAACTGCTCGGGCGGCCACAAAGCATCTTGGGGTGGGTGCATGCGCATGTTCGGATTTTCGGGCGGGAGATGAGGAGAGACACAAGGTAAGTATATGGACGCATGCACCTGCATGCAGACACCGTGGGACAGGAAGTGCCAGCAATGACAGAGGAGTCAGCGTTGGATCGGACACATTTGACAGGTAAGCTCGATGGAACATTGGGTATTTAGTTATAAAGATGCTAGGTGTTAGGTTACCTATCTTGATTCCTGGTACCCGTTATATAGGAGTTTATTGGCATTCTCTATACCTTCAAAATAATAATCTGGGATTTGCATGTGCATTCGCTTCTTTGGCATCATAGTTAGTTAGTTTCCTCTCTTCCTGTTTGCGATAAGAGCCTCATTTGGGATGCATTGCACGCAGGGGCTATGGGCTTACAACCCCCATCTCTGGCATTTCCGGTTAGTGATGCACGCCTCATTTTGGGGTTTATGCGTGCATGCGCATTGAGCTCCTGCGCCGGATGTGACGTAACAAATTTTCACACGCGTATTTTGCGTGGAGGTGCCTTATAAATACAAGGCAGGTTAGATTGATTGCACAGACCACAAGCTTCATACGACTACAGGTTTGTTATATCCAAAAAAGCAAAAGACTCACCGCTCCAATTCCATCAGACTGCAAATCGATATGCACATTGAGTGCAGGCTGCAGTGTGCTCCCACTCATCAAACGATATCTCTCCAATCAGCCACACAAAACCGAAGTCCATAAAACCCAAATTTATTGTTGTGAATTCCATATAAAATCCAAAGTACAAGGTATACACTACCACAGTAACTCTCCCACTCCAGTGCCTCTCACACGTTTCACAACCTGGGCTTAATCATCACCTCTATGATTAAGCCCAGGTGGTGAAACGTGTGAAGGGCGCTGGAGGGGGAGAGTTACTGGGGTAGTGTATACTTTGTACTTTGGATTTTATACGGAATTCACAACAATAAACTTGGATTTTATGGACTTTGGTTTTGTGCAGCTGATTGGAGAGATACAGGTTAGTTATATCAGATGTGGATGCTCTTTTGGCTTGACAGACTGGATTTTTTATTGGATTGCTCACTTGGATGGGATGGTTTATATTGTTGCAAAACAGCTTTGGGGCTGTACAATATACATGATTTGATTGTATTTGAGACCACACACTC
>NW_017308554.1:21849-27334 GCF_000935625.1 Nanorana parkeri
TAGTCTTAGATTTTCCTTGTAACTTGATTTAATCTATACATATAAATACTGGGGCATGTTCCCTACTACCTGAGAATATTGTGTATGTAGTGTAGTTCATCCTGATGTTTCGGTTGGGCTGTTTGAGTATTTTGTACTGTCATTCCCAGGCATCTCTTCATGATCATCTGTGGTGTTTTCTGCATGATCTTGGGGATACAATGGATGTGCCAGCTTGATGTGGTCAGGTAATTGATACTGCTTCATATAAAGGCTTGCATCATTATGAAGGGGTTTATTTTTACTCTTAGTATCATTTATAATGGCATCTTAGGAGTGCTGCCTGTTATGGCTCCTACCAGTCTGCACCCAGGGTCTGCATGAGACTGGGTTGAAGCTATATACTCAAAAGTGGTCTTCTATGTAAGTTATTAGGTACAATAAGACATATAGGGTATTTATTCGTAATTTTGTTTAATGTTGGTAATAACTTTGCTTTACTTTAGAGTTCCTTAGCATACTCCTGATGAAGCAGTTTCCCATAAAACTGGTTAAATGCTTATAAGACGAGCATCACGCACACTCAGGTATTTTGTTTACCCCTCCTGCACGTTGCGAGGGATGCATGCGATGAGGCATCGGGTTCACACTTTACACGTCATTTTCTTCTGTGCAGTTTCACAATAGAATGGCCTGTTGTATTTAGTGGTTAGTTTTGTTTGATTCATGTTGTTTTACTGCATATATCGATGTTACCATAAGGGGTCCATATCACACTTGTGGGACACCTGGGAGGGGATGTGATTCCTTAATTGTACGGTGGGCATGGGACACGGCACGGATCGGCTCGGAAGGGATGGGGGCTGTGACTTCCGGTCGGCTCCCAGTTGCGCCCGGGCAGAGGCTCCTGCCACACGCTAGATGACTACAGTCCGAGGGGCTGGGTCTGGGGCCGTGTCCCGTGCCGCACTGTCATGGGAGGGGGGTTATGCATCTCCTTTATTATCGAAGTTGTTTTGTTTGCACTGTTATTCAGATCATCCTGTTTACTCACATTGTTCTTTGACCTACCCCTACATAGGGCTACCCCGTGCACTGTGCAACGGGTTGATACATTTGTTGATCTTGCCCGTACCGGTAGACCGGTCAGGCCGCAATCACCAACTGGTGATTTGCTTCCACACCTGCTATTCTTCCCTTCCCTGCTTCTGCTCTACCTCTTCGCTCCACTCTTCTCTTGCTATGCTCCAAATCTCTTTTGATTCACTCCATCTGGCTCCCTCTATCCCTACCCCTTTCTTTTTGCTCACACAGGGCTTGGGAACAAAGTGCCAGGAAGCTAAGTGGCATTAAAAAAAATGGATTTGAACTGTTTGGGATATATTGAGTGCTTGATTTTTTGAATACTTGTTGTCTCTGCTTCCTTCCTTCCTTTTTAGACCCTTTTTTAGTATTTAAAAACTCTTTTTCCTTTTCTGTCAGTTTTTAAACTGTTCCCTTTTTTTTACCTGGACAGCTCTCCCTACCCGCACCTGCTATAATGACGGCGATTGTTTTCACATACCTGAATGCAAAGGGGTTAAACATTCCTGAAAAGCGATCCAGACTACTGGCGGATCTGAGGAAGGCTGGATCCCAAATTGTGTACGTTCAGTAAACGCACTTTAAAAAAGATCAGATCCCCCGGTTGGGCAATAGGGACTATCCCACGGTATACCACTGCTCCTCTCCGGTTTCAAAGACCAAGGGTGTGTCCACCCTTATTGCTAAGACCGTCCCATGGGCTTATACTGATCAGTATGAAGACCCCAATGGGAGGTTTCTACTCCTAAAGGGAACAATTGGTGGTGTGTCAGTGACCTTAGCCAATGTGTACTTCCCAAATACAGATCAGCTGGGGTTCATCCGCACTCTGGTTCAGGTCCTCCTGGAATTCACTGACTGTATTCTGGTACTGGGGGGGGGACTTTAATTTCGCAATGGACCCGCTGGTGGATATCTCTCGGGGCACCTCCCATCTGGCCTATTCGTATTTGAAGAAATGAAAGTCTGAGCTTCATTTCCTACGCCTGATGGACAGCTGGAGGTTTATGCACCCCCGGGACAGAGATTATACCTTTTTCTCGCAGGTCCACCAAACCTACACCAGGTTAGATTATTTTTTTGTTGAACATAAGGTGTTACCTCAGGTGCGCTCGGCAACAATTGACAGCATTCTGCTATCTGACCATGTCCCCATTCACATGTCTTTATCCCTGGTAGTGCCCGCTTCCCCATGCTATATGTGGCGTCTAAATGAATCCTTGCTACAGGATATCCTAGTCACAACTGAATTGGAGGCTGAACTGTCCTCCTCCTTTCTTCGCAACGTCCCCGCCTCCCCCTCACCTTTGGTCACCTGGGAGGCCCACAAGTGTGTCGTTAGAGGCATTCTCGTGAAACATGGGGCCTGTAAGAAATGCGAGGGGGCCCAGCACTTAGCTCACCTGTTCAGCCGTCTCCAGTCCCTAGAATCCACACATAAACGATCACTGGCCCTGGCAGCTCAGGCTGAGCTCCAGGTGATCAGAGTGGAAATAAACGAACTGCTGTTCGCTAGAGTCAAAAAGCGCATGCTTTTTGACTCTACGAGTTTTCTAACAAGCCCGGGAGGATGCTAGCGAGAGCCCTGAGGGGTGCTCGGGGTAAGACCTTTATCTCTCAAATTGTGACACGTACCGGACAGACAGTGACATCGTCTGCAGAGATAGCGGAAGAATTCAGGGCCTTCTATGCAAGTCTCTATAACTTGCGTCCCCCGGAGGCGGGACAGGCTCATACCATTCCCACCCCCGCGGACCGATCCTATGTTGGTGGCTCTGATATGCCTGTACTGTCCCCCGAAGATAGGGAGGTGATGGAGGCCCCTATTTCCCCACTGGAACTGGAGCTGGCGATTAGAGCCACTAAACCAGGAAAGGCCCCGACGGCTTCACGGGCGCTTATTACAAGCTATTTCATTCCCAACTCTCTACTCACTTCCTCACAGCGTATAACTCCATCTTACAGGACTCCCCGATCCCTAGGGACATGTTACGAGCCTGGATCACCATTATACCTAAGGGAGACCGTGACCCCATGATCTGTGGTAACTACCGCCCGATTGCGTTGCTGAACGTAGACTTGAAAATTTTCTCTAAAATCATAGCTAACAGGTTGGGGCGGTGATGTTCTTTGTATGGGCTGGATCTCATCCGAGACTGAGTAGGAAAACTCTAAGCCTTCCACGGGACAGGGGAGGGGTGGGACTGCCTGACTTCCACTCCTACTATAAAGCGGTCCACCTTAACAGGATCAGGGCTGGCACGTCCACTGCGATAGTAAGATATGGATCTCAATTGAAAGGGCCACACACCGGCTACGTATAGAAGGGCTCCCGTGGCTTTCCTCCCGCCTACCGTCCACAGTTCTGGAACATCAGTTGATCACCGCCACCATTCGCTCTGCACGTACTGTACTGTGCAACACACCACTGGCCCCTGCTCCCTCGCCACTGACACCTGTCATAGGGGATCCTGACTTCACCCCAGGTGCGGAAAATGCTCAACTCACACACGCCTGGTCACTGCGGACAAATATAGAGTAAGGGACTTCCGAGCTAACTCAGACTGGCTGACTAATCTAGCCCTACAACACTTAACTGACCCCCCGCTCGACCCCTGGAGTGCCATGCAGCTTCGGCACTTTCTTAGGGCAATCCCACACCCTCAGGAGCTGGACAGACCCCTCACGACATACGAAGAGCTATGTACAGGCTCTCTACCATCATGACATGCCATCTCCACCATTTATAACTTGATAAACACTCCTCCTACTGATGCGGTCCCATCTTTTGTAAAACGGTGGGAGGAAGAACTAGGGACGATCTTTACGGAACAACAGACCCACACCATCCTCACCATGTCACTCAAATCCTCTATGGCCAGTAAAGTGCAGGAACTCGGCTACAAAATATTGTCCCGTTGGTAGAGGGTTCCTTGGCTCTTGCAGAAAATGAGACCCATCATATCGGACAGGTGCTGGCGCTGTAACTCAGCTGCGGGCACAATGTTGCATACATTTTGGTCTTGCAGAGCGTTGAGGCCCTTTTGGAATCAGGTGCTGTCCATTATCCAAGAACTGACCATGGTAGACCTGACAGACAATCCGGCGGCATGTCTCCTACACATGTCAACGGCCCCACTCACCACATACAGGCACTCGCTCACACGCCACTTGTTGGATGCAGCCAGAGCAGCTATCCCTCTAATGTGGAAGCAACCCCATCCCCCATCGATCACTCTATGGCTGTCCAAAGTGCGAGAAGTATATGCCATGGAAGACCTAACGGCTAACCTCAGAAACACAGAGAAGCAGTTCTTGTCCACCTGGGGGGCGTGGATCTACTTCCAACACTCCGGCTGTTACGCAGCTCTCCTGTCAGGAGACGCGCGTGCAGCCACTCCCCTGGCCACCTCCATCCCCCAGTAGTCGCCTCACATGGGGGGACGTGGTATTTATCAACATGCTACTGAAATGTCTAAATAAAACCGGTTAGTTTTCATTGCATACATTATTTTAGACCTAGTGATGACAACTCTATATGTAATGTAGAATATCTCTTTAACGATTTCTACTGCAACAAAATATCTACTGCCAATTAAATGGAAGCATAACATAGTATTTCATTGCAATATTGTGTTTTGATCTTTCTAAACTGTAGTAAAAATGGCTAGAGTGATGGACATAGGGTATTTTAAGCATACGTGTTAGGACTTGACAGCAGTACCGTATGCATTGAAAACATTCCTAAGTTACAATTGTCATCTCTCACCTCAACATCTCTTTTTAGCTTTTCAAGGAACATCTTCTTGTTCTCCTCGCCTACATGCAACTTCTGTCCTTCATTTAGGAAATCATTATCTTTAAATGTGGGCAAATCCTTGGCCTGAGAATTAAGCAAAAGTTAGAAAAGTTTCAGCATAAGTGATTTCTGAAAATATAATAAAATATAAATTTGAAACATTTTGGTGATTGTAATTAGTAGTAATTAGTAGGGCTGCAACCAACTAATTGATTCATCAATAATAAATTGACAATAAGAATAGTTGTCAACTATTCTCATTATCGATTAGTTGGTTGGATCCCCTAGCTCTCACCTCCACGCTGAGAGGAGGGCACAGCAAGCAGTGGGCGGGTTGCAATAGCCAATTAGCTATTAGCCAATAGCCAATAGCCTGCTATTGGCTATTGCAATTTGAAATGGCCAAAAGCAGTCTGGATTTTTGGCCTCCTCATGTCAGCATACCCATGGGGTCAGCTCCATCTCTGACTCTGACCAGGACAACTTTCTAGCTAATAAAATAGCCCAAACCAGCCCCCATTCGTGTTCTGTTTTCTGTCTCGCTTAGGACATGCAGTGAACGTGTACTGGATCCATTAAAGACGTGTTAACCCCCCCCCCCCCCCCCCGCTTTTTCCACCCCCC
>NW_017308554.1:27419-53205 GCF_000935625.1 Nanorana parkeri
TAGCGGTCATCAGCGGCTTGTGAGCCGCTGATGACAGCTATTAATTTAAAGGGGACAGTCTGCTGAAAAGTTCTACTATAAGCTGATGGTCGTTAAGCGACCATCAGCTTATAGTAGAACTGTAAATGCCAGGTCCGTACGGCATACTGAGCTGGCCAGCTGGATGCACTTTTGTAGCTCCGTATGCCGTACGTCCTTGGCAGCGAAAGGGTTAATTAGATGATTACAGTGGGACACTTTGAGCCTAGAATATTGCACCTTTTCACAATATTCTAATTTTCTGAGATTGTGGATTTGGGGTTTTCATGAGCTGTAAGCCATAATCATCACAATTATGACCAATCACGGCTTGAACTATCTTGCTTTGCATGTAATGAGTCTATCTCATATATTAGTTTCACCTTTTAAGTTGCATTAGTGAAATAAATGAACTTTTGCACGATATTCTTAATATTCGAGTTTCACCTGTAAATTGCCCTGAAGCTGCGTGCCCTATTGTGCCAGGGCAACTTGGTATTGTACAACTTAAATAGTTGCTACCTGCTGGGATGATGGGGGTGTATGGCTGCTGGTGTGTCCTTATCTTTTCACAGCCTGTTCGTTGTGCACGAGGAGGGCCATGGTGTTGGCGTCTGTTGTCACTCCGGGCAGTTGCCTAGAAGCGGGCGGGAAGCTTTCGATTAGCTTCCTTCCGCAATGCGATCATGTGTGCTTCCCCCCTCCTCTCATTGGCTGGTTTGGCCAAGCCTCCGGGCTCTGATTGGTGGTTTCAGCTAAGCCTCCTCTAGCCTGTGCTCTCTTATTTTCTCAAAGGCTGAGAATCTGTTTAGACCAGTCAGTGTGAGAGGAGGAGGTGCTGCAGTTTCTCTCACATCTGTTAATGTGTAACAGGTATGTGTTTTTTTCTGCTAGCTGCTTAGCTGGAAAGGCTTTTGGCTTAGAGATATGCATATCTGTTTTGTAGGATTCGGATCCATCCCTTTCTTAGGACGATCTTTATTTGGGAAGACTCTGGAGGATGATATTCAACGAGTCACAGGAGGGAAGTCGGGTCACCGGATAAAAGGAAAAGGGGCCAACTCTTTAGATCAAGAAGGATGAATCGTGGTGGCTTTCGTGACTCCCGTTCTTAAGGCCCGGGAGGGAGTACTTTAGAACTTCGTGGAGAGGCACTCAAAACTCCTTTCTTCGTGGCGGAAAATCCAAGCCAGCCCAGTCAGCTAGGGTTCCAGATAAGCCCTTCTGAGAACTTGCCTGCCCCGGCCGCCCCTGTAGGAGCACGCTTAGTTTTGTTTGGGGAGGTCTGGGCGGAAGAGATAAAGGATGCCTGGATGAAAAATGTTGTCCACAGCTGATATCGTCTGGATTTCAACCGTTCTCCACCCAAAAAGATGTTTGTGAAGACTGCTTTGCCCGCTCAGCGAGAGAAGCGCCATGCGCTAATATCTTATGTAGAAGAATTGTTGGACTCAAGCTGTTTGTACGGTGCCAGCTTTGGAGAAAGGGATGAGGATTTACTCTCCCATTTTCCTGGTTCGCAAGTCATCAGGGAGTTTTCGTCCGGTTCCGAACCTGAAGTACCTCAATATTTTCTTGAGGGTGTCGCATTTTCGGATGGAGTCTCTACAGACGGTGATATCAGCAGTCCAAGACCGCGACTGGCTACTTTCCATAGATCTTGCAGATGCATATCTGCACATTATTGTAGCCGAAGATTACCAAAAGTATTTGAGGTTCGCGGTGCAGGGACTACATCTTCAGTTCAAGTGTCTCTCATTTGGCCTAGCCACGGCCCCTCAAACCTTCACAAAGGTGTTGGTGTCACTGGTTGCTCATCTAAGATTTGAAGGAGTTAGTCTTCACCATTATCTGGACGATCTTCTCGTTCTTGCAGCATCAAGCGACACCTTGTCTTTTCACGGGGTCAGCGTGTTGAAAACGCTAAAACGTTTTGGCTGGCTGATCAATTATCAAAAGAGCCAGTTAGAACCAACTCAGGTCCTTTGTTACATGGGGGTGGTTTTCAAAACTCGGCAAAACAGGATTTTGTTACCTCAGGACAAGGTTGTTCACATTCAAAGATTCGCTCATCGGATCATGCAGAAGAGGTTTGTGGAAGCCAGATGTTGCATGAGTTTTCTGGGTACACTGAATTCTACCATCCCGGTGGTTCCATGGCACAGTGGCATTTGCGCAGTCTCCAATTTTGTTTTCTTCAACAGTGGAAAAGAGGCTCCCTGTGTCAACCTATTTTTCTCACTAAAGATGGTGGCAAATTCTCTTCAGTGGTGGACTTCCAAGGAGGACCTTTATTCAACCCTAAATGCCATGTAACCTCTCCCCGGGCAAGTCCCTCAACACTGGAGACTGGATCATTGTTACTTCAGATGCCAGTCTCCAGGGTTGGGGGGCGCACTGTCAGGGGATGCAGGTGCAAGGGTGTTGGAATCAGATTCCCTCGAAAGCATCCAATCATGTAGGAGTTGTTGGCAGCCTACGAGGCTCTGAAATATTTTCGGTCCCTCATCTCAGGCCAACGGGTAAAGATGCTTCGGGACAACAGAACAGCGGTAGCCTATTTGGCTCGTCAAGGGGGGCAAAAGAAGTCTTTTCCTTCTCCAAATTGTGAAGTTGATTTTTCAGTGGGCGGAGGTCAACCTTCTGGACTTGACAGCAGGGGCCCAGAATTAGTTGGCAGACTCACTGTGCCGTAATTTTGTCAGTCATGGGGAATGGAAGCTGAGCAGCAAGTATCTATTTCCGATTTTTGCAGTTTGGGGCAATCCCGAGGTGGAACTGTCTCCCGATTCCACTGTCCTCAAGCAATAGGACAGGATGCTCTTCAGTTTCCATGGGAATTCTCTCTAGTCTATGTATTTCCCCCTGTGGTCCTCATTCCTCAGGTGTTGCAGAAGATTCAGTGGGAGAGGGTTCATGCCATTTCCATTCTGCAAAGGTTTTGCTGTTTCTGCAAGAAGGTCTTGATCTGGGTCTCAGTTGTCGTACCCTTAAGATGCATATTTCAGTGCTGTCGTCCTTAACGGGTGACCAATCAATCCATTGATTTCACGGCTCATGAAAGGAGTCATGAAGATCCGGCTTAAAAGTGTTTCTTGAGAGACTCATGGATCTTCCTTTCTTTCCATCAAATTCTTGCTCTATATGGCATCTCACTCTGAAAATGGTATTCCTCACTGCGATTTGTCTCAGCAAGGAGAGTGTCGAAAATTGCAGCTTTTTCCTCAAAAGAACCCTTTTGCACATTCTATGAGAATCAAGTGGTGCTTCGTCCTATTTCTGATTTTTTTTACCTAAAGTGACTTCAGAGTTCCACCTGAACTGGGAGTTGCTTCTGCCGGCCCTATCTTCACAGAATCTGGTGATGGACTCTCACCGATGGGAGAGGTTGGATCTAGTTGAGCTCTTGTCAGTGTATCTGAAGAGAACAGAAGAGTTCAGAAAGGATAATGCACTGTTTGTTTTCCCTTCAGGTCCGAAAAAAGGGACAAGCAGCAAGACCAAGGGTGATCTCTTGGATTGTCCAGGCAATTCAGCAGCCTACTTGGCTGGGCTTTCTTCCCCAGTAGGACTTAACGCGCATTCAACAAAAGGGATGGCGGCCTCTTGGGCGGCTTACTCAAATGGTGTCTTCGATAGATGTGTGTATAGCGGCAAGTTGGAAATCGGTGAACACCTTCATTCGGCTTTACCCGTTGGACGTTTCTTCCTCCTCAGCTGGCGCATTTGGAGCGGCAGTTCTCTCGGCTGGTCTTCACAACCATTAAACTGTTCCTTTTTTTCTGGCAGATTATTCCAGTATTCTTGAGTGTATTTTGCTTCCCACCCTAATTTTGGCTAGTTATGTGTCATGGGTATGCTGACATGAGGCCAGGAATACGGAAAATTGTTATCTCATATTTAACCTACTTTTCCTTTCCTGGTCTAGCCTCATGTCAGCATAATTTGACCCTTCCTGAAGTGTCCTTTCGCAAGCCAGAAGAGAACACGAAGGGGGGCTGATTTTGGCTATTTTATTAGCTAGAACAGTTGTCCTGGGCGGGGTGGGGCTGACCCCATGGGTATGCTGACATGAGGATAGGCTAGGAAAGGAAAATGACGGTAAGTATGAGATAACAATTTTCCGTAATTGCACCAGCCCACTACCTGCTGTATTTATATTAAGCTGCTATCTGTGGAATTTGGCCACTGGCAGCTGTCATTTCCTGGCTGGAGCTATACAAATTCTGCTATGGGAGGTGCGTTGCAGTGCCATCCATTTCAATGGCACTCCAAACGCGCCTACCACCCACAGTGTGATCGCCTGTACTGGAATGCACGGCACCACAATGCTGTGTGTTCCAGCGTAGGGCGATTGCAAAAAATTGTGCATGCAGTTTTATTTTGAAGTAAACTTTGTAACACTCCATTTGTGTATTTTATGTTAAATTAAGGATGGTATTTTTTTTTATCTGAAAAAAAATACGAACATTAGCTGGCCGATTATTTTTTTATCAAAAAAATAATTGGCCAGCTAATCGATTATAAAAATAATCAGTAGTTGTAGCCCTAGTATTTAGCTAAACAAAGTATAATTAATACAATCAATTTTTTTTTTTACTTGCCATAAATGTATCAGAGGAAACCAGTGGGTTACAGTTCATTCTGCAGCAGTAGGATACAATGTGCTATGCTAAGTAAACAGCAGCCCCACGGCCGCCAAAGAATATTAGTCAGTAGCAAGCAGTACAAAGCAACCAAACATTGGCAACAGGCTCAACAACAACAAGAGGGACAGGAGCAATGTCCCTCAACTCAGAAAATAATTTCATAGAGAGTGGAACAAAAAAGATTTTTGTAATTACTGTACCTTTTTTCTTGGAGTCCAATGAGGGACACAAGATTGTAGAACGCTCTATGACAAGTGAGTTATACTACAGCCTACAGAAACAAAACAAAGATTGTGAAGCCAGGATCTGCATAACCATGCCTTCAGCAGCCATGCTTTAGTTTTGTGAGCATGCTGTACATAAGGCCAAAACACAGAGTGACAGGACCTGTGTCCCTCAATGGACTCCAGTGAAAACATTTTACAGTAAGTACAAAAATCATTACCATCTATTGAGGAACACAGGAATGTAGGACATCCAAAAGCAGTCCAACTGAGGGGTTTGATTAAAACCAACAGAAGTGGAATCTGCTAGCATCAATGCCCGATGGAGGCTTGATGAAGAATTTACCAAATATGGGAAAGCACATAGTCAAGGAGAGACTGTGCTATGGTAAGAAGTATATTAGTATAAATAAAAGAAGTGAAATACAGAAGTATTGGAAGCTGATTCCTGTAAATTAAGAAATCCCTACAGAGAAGGATAAGGATCAAACATCATAAGTAAAATAAACCCAATTAATAGGAAAAGTCTCCACAGAAGAGAGGAGTGCAGAAGACAGTGGGAAATCACATTTATGATTATTCTTCTATCTGGGCACAAAACTACCAAAGCAATGTAAAAAAAAAGACCCAAAAGAGTGCGGGAATGCCAATAAAAGACACCTAATCAAAGTTCAAGAAGAAAGGAACTAAAAGGGAAAATCCTGAGTGACAAAAACTGTTAGGATGCAACTTAAAAGAGAACTATGGGGTAAGTGTTATTCTCTGTAGTTCTCTTTAGGGTCACGGAAAGACATATACTAACATCCTCCTGTGACCCAAAGCTCAGTATATCGTGGGCAATACTGAAAGCGCCGCAGCCGGGATGGATCCTGACAATACTGTCTAGATCCACCCAGCTGCGTGAGTGACAGCTGGCCCTGCCTATCTAGAGACAGAGCCAGCTGTGCCTGCCCCTTCCCCGTCCGTTCCTCCACTCAGCGCTGGAGGATCAGAGAGGGGGGAATCCCTGCGGGGAGGGGTGACTGACAGTCACCTCTCTCTGCAGGGAGATGATCGGAAAGTGAGTGAACGACGGAATGTGTTTGCTCACTTCCCGATCAATAGAGCCGACCTGTGACATCTTCGCTTCATTTTTTTGATTTGGCTATTTTGACCGAGATTATTCAATTCTGACAGAATCCCGGGTGAATTGCAGGAGAATTGATAGGGGAACTGAATAATCTAGGACTGGAGCAATGGTTTGAGCGCATATTGCAAGGGAGGTTTGCAAACCTCTGCCCCCCAGCTCCAGTATGTGCGGTAAGGTTACCCCATACTGCTCTTTTAATTTAAAGCCATATTTAAGCACTTATGTTATCTATCGCCAAAAAATACATTGAAAAAGTATAAGCTTAGCTCTGTTTTAAAAAAAGAGACTTTTACTTTACCTTCTACAATATTGGTTAAGAGCAAAACAATATGGTGTAAGCCCGTGGTTCTCAACTGATGGGTTGTGACCCAAAAGTGGGTAGCGACCCCGTGTTCAGTGGGACGTCGCATGCCTTCCACTTTTCTAGGTGAGAGGCTCCTCTGCCTCCCCCATAGCGCAGCACTGTCAGTTCTCACACCAAGCAGCCATTCAAAATATGATGCCTGGTGCCGAGTGTCAGCTTGAGGTGGGGTGGCCTATTGTCGCGAGGGAGCTTCATCCATACATGCATTGCTTACAGCTCCCTTGTGTGCCTGGAGTGACGTCACATTCTGGTTTCCGGCACATCTACAGGGTGCGCAAGGGAGCTGTACAAGCAATGCTATGCAATTTTTGGGAGTGTGTATGTGTGTGTGAGAATGTCTGTGAGTGTGTGAGATTGTGTCTGTGATTGTGTGTCTGTCAGTGTTTTAATCACAAACTACCATGCAATCCCACCTACTGTTCGTTTTGATGCGGGATGTACGTTGCGTTGCCATTCATTTGAAGTCTTCCAATTATTTTTACACCTGAGGTTTCCCTAAAAAAGTCCCATATTAGGGATCCTGCTGTGAGCTTCACTCTCTCTATCGGTCCTGAAGATCGCTATTACTGCGTCTAAAAGGAAGAGAAAATCCAAACTTTTGAGCTGCCACCAGAACAGGAAGTTGTGCAAAGGAAACGTCTTCCAGTCATTGCAGTGACAACTGTCTAAGCCCTTATTCACACCTGAGTGATATCAAATATGCGTGTTTTGTGTACCACATTTGTGCACTTTTTTTGCGCATTTTAATGCGTGCTTGACATGTGTGCATTCATTTGCATGTTCTGCGCTGTAGAGATCTGCTTCATCAGCTTCTTCTCTCTGGCAATAGCAGCGAGATGACTGACAGGGGAACGCGGAAGTGATGTATTACACATCCTTCTGCGTTCAGATGTTGGAGGGAGATCAGCAAAGAGGAAGATGCTGAACTCCCTCCCATCTTCCTCCTGACGCCCTTCCGAGCTGGTCCTGGGCCGCAGATGGGGCAGCGGAGCCTGGGATTGAAGAGGAGGGTGGGCGGCGATGGGACGGCGGTAGTGCGGGAGGGGGGGTGGCGTGCATGGCAGCACATACAATCGATCGGACGGCTATAGAGCCGCCGATCGCTTGTATGTGTAACAGCCGGTAGCGGCTGTTTACATTCAACTGTTTTTTTTTTCCCCATGCGCGCGAGCAGGAAAAAAAAGCTGTTTAAATACCGCAACCTGCCAATGGGCGTTTGCCGTCCGTCCAGTTTTTTGCAATGAGCGGACGGCAAGCGGTTAAACACATGTAAAAACTTGCAAAAATGCACAAAACTGAAGTCTATGGGGCCAAGAAGTACAAAATCAGCCAAAAAGAACCTCATGTGCTTTTTTCCAGCTATAGATGTGAACATGGACATAGAAATGAATGGGGTTTTTTGGGGGGGCTTTTATGAGTATTTTTTCTGGCAGAAAAAGCACCACAAAATGCTTACTGTGAATGAAGGCTAAAAGACAATTTCCCTTATGGGCTAGTTCACACAAGCCCCAGTGCGTTCTGGCCCGATTCAGTGCTGGAACGTACTGGATCGCATCTTGGCCGGTTCACTGCGTACTGGGGCGGGAGGGGGCATGGCGGTGCATTGATGTCAATGGCCCCGCAGCCACGCCCCCCCCCCTCCTGGCCGCAATCCGATTGCCCACATCAGAAAAGGTGGCATATCAATGCCTGTGTTTCCGGTCCGATGCGATAAAAACACAATAGTGCATTTTTTCTGATCGCACTGAACCGGAACACAGGCATTTATGTTTCACGCATTACGGTGCTGGCGTTCGCCAAGTGGTGTGGCTGCGGTGCCGTTGACTTCAATGCACCGCCATGCCTCCTTTACGCCCCAGAACGCAGTGAGCTGGCCGGGATGCGATCCACTGCGACATTCAATGATACCTGAATGTAGATGTTATGGTGGCTTTTCATGTGCTGGGAGAGCTGTGGGAGAACGTCAGACAGGTGTTCTCTGTTTCTGGTGCAGGGCTGAGATTTTGCAGGTCCAGGGACACTTCCTTCTATTCTGCCCCCATGGCCCCTTCACACGTTACAGACAAGCAGCATCCCCGGCATCCCTCTAGCTGTAGAGGCTCCTGACTCCTCCCCTCCCTCACACAATGAGTGAGCTAGAGCAGGTCCAGAACGAGCTGTCTCTGCTACATGGTAGCAGAGGAGCCAGGCACTTAGAACTGAACAGCCGTGCCCTCAGCACCTCCGCGATTGGATAAAAGAGAAGCGGGGACTCAGTGACGGGCCCCATCGTGGCCGCGGGCCCTCGGTCCAAGCCCGAGTGCCCGAATGGTCAGTCCGCCCCTGTGTGAATGTGCAACTATGTAAAGTGCTGCGTACATTGTCGGCGCTATATATAAATACCTGTAATAAATAAATTCCCAAATAGAAATAGCTGGGAAGCAGTTAAATGTTGTTACAATGGGTGACTTCAATTATCCGAACATTGGTCAAATGGAATTTCTCATTCTATAAAGGCTGGCTGTTTCCTAAACCTGTTGCAGAACAATTTCATGATGAATTTTGATGTCCCAACTAGGAAGAATGCTATACTTTATTTATTAATTTCCAATAATGTGGACCTAGTTGCAGACATAGCAATTACAGATACATTGGGTAATAGTGATCACAGGGTGATTACTTTTAATGTTTGGTACAAAAAAGAGAAGTGTGTTGGTTTGACAAGAACGCTAAATTTCAAAAAGGCAAAGTTCGATAAGCTGCATCATCTAGTATATGACACTAAATGGGACAAATTATTTCTAACACTGACGAGAAGTGGTATTGTTTTAAGAATACATTGCTTAATGCGATTACCAAGTGCATACCATTGGGTAACAAAAATAAAAGATCAAGAACTAAGCCTGCATGGGTAAGTAAACCGGTAAGACGACATATCAAAGAAAAGAAGCTGGTATTTTAAAAAATATAACATGGACGGGACTACATTGGCATTCCAGAGCTACAAGGAATGCAATAAGAGATGCAAACACAAAATCCAGGCAGCTAAACTAGATTATGAAACGCATATCGCCACAGTCAGTAAGAAGAACCCAAAAAATCTACCAAATATTCTAATAAATAGTAAAAAAAGTAAGAAAAGAGCAGGTAGGCCCAGTAAAAGATGAGAGCAATTGATTAATCACAAACAATAGGGAGAAGGCTGAGGTATTAAATACATTTTTCTCTTCAGTATACACTCAGGAGAAAGTCGGGTTGAATGGCGATAAGAAAGTGAGTAGCTTAGTGCGTAAGTTACCGCAATGATTGACAGTAGGGATGTCCTGATACCAATGCTAGCATCGGAATCGGGCCCGATACAGGGCATTTTGACAAGTACTTGTACTTGTCAAAATGCCCCGATACATAGCGCCGAAGCTTGCGTTATGTTTTTTTTTCTTACTTACCTCGCCCAGCGTCGCGTCACTGCTGCTCCGGTGGGCGGAGCTCCGGGTGGGGTCCTAATTTAGGTGGCCGGAGACTGCCAGATGACCCCGCTCGGAGCGCCGCCCACCGGAGCAGCAGTGACGCGACGCTCCGTGAGGTAAGAAAAAAAACAGTCAGCACTGGTTATGTATTGTCTGCACTGTATTAGCAGTATATACTCTATATGTACTGCATATAGAGTACACACTGCTAATACAGTGCAGACAATACATTTACAATTATACTCTGCTAACGTGAATGGATTAAATGATCTGTATGTAGCCTTGTACTATGGATCATTTAACCCATTCATGTTAGCAGAGTATAATTGTAAATGTATTGTTTCAGGCACTCTATATGTACATGTACTATATACTACATATAGAATGCACTGCAACAATACATTTACAATTATCCCCCGCTAATATGAATGGGTTAAATGATCCATAGTACATGATATGTAGCCCTGTACTACGGATCATTTAACCCATTCATGTTAGCAGTGCAGAATTGTATATCTATATGTACTGTACATATAAAGCACAAATGTCCCGTACATTGCAGCAATAGATTTACAATTCTCCCCTGCTAACATGAATGGGTTAAATCATCCATAGTACAACCACGTTATGTACATATTATGTACTATGGATCATGATTTAACCTATTCATGTTAGCAGGGGAGAATTGTAAATCTATTGCTGCAGACCGCAGTGTACTGGACGTGTGTGCTGTATATGTACTATGGATCATGATTTAACCTATTCATGTTAGCAGTGCAGAACTGTGAGTGCCTCCCAGAAGCTGAGCACCGAGACGCGATGCAGCGATCCTGCCCAGCGCCGACTACAAGAGGCACTGCGTGAGGCAACAGGGATCGTAGTGAAACTGTAAGTGAGAGAAGCTGGGTCGGGGCTGGCTGTAAATCTATTGCTGGAGTGTACTGGACGTGTGTAATGTATATGTAGTACATATATACAGCACACACCTCCACTACACTCCAATAATAGATTTACAATTCTCCACTGCTAACACGAATAGGTTAAATCATGATCCATAGTACATAACATGTAGTTGTACTATGGATCATTTAAACTCACTTGTCCCTTTAAGAAAAAGTATCGGTAATTGGTATCGGCAAGTACATGAGGGGATGTACTTGTACTTGCCACTTTTTCAGGCCCAAGTACATCGGGACATCCCTAGTTGACAGTAGCTGGGGTTCAACAAAGACTTGTAAAACTTAATGCAAATAAATCAATAGGACTAGATAACCTGCACCCCAAAGTACTTAAAGAGCTCGGCCATGTTATAGCGAGACCGTTATACCTCATTTTCAATGACTCATTAATGACTGGCAGGGTACCAAGTGACTAGCGTAAAGCAATGGTAGTACCGATATTCAAAAAAGGTTCTAGATGCCAACCTGGGAACTACAGACCAGTCAGTCTAACATCAATAATATGCAGACTGTTAGAGGGAATGATAAATGACTAACCTGTTTATTAATCGGGGAAGGTATTAATAGACATGTTTCTGTGTTTGCTGATGATACTAAAATTGGGAGGGTAATAGATTCAGGCTTAAACATTATTAACATTACTGGAGGACCTAAATAAAATAGGGGAGGGGGCAACTATATGGCAGATGGTTTAATGTTAAAAAATGTAAAGTAATGCATTTTGTGGTTAAAAATAGGCAAAAGGAAGACATATTAATGGGTATTCCACTAGGGAAGTGTTAGGGTGACACACCCTGGCAGGTAAATAAAAGTAAATCATCGGCACACACTTGAAGGGTTTTTAAAGTATTGATATGTTTATTCAATACCCAATGTCACATACTGTCATACTGTGCTAACGTTTCGGGTCCGCACAGGGATCCTTCATCAGAGCAACAGTATCGTCACGTATATTACATCATTTCCGCATTCTGCTGTCACTCTCGGGCTACAGAAGCCGGACAGAAGCTGGTGAAGCAGATCTCTGCTTCATCAGCTTCTTTGGGGGTCTAGCTTATATTAGGGGGTCTTAAAGACCGCTGATGTCTCCATAAAGAGGACTCGTCACATTCGCTTTGCTACTAAGCCCCTATGTGATAATAATAAAGTCAAATGAAAAAAAAAAGTTAAAAAAATATTTAAATTGCAAGAACAAAATTAGACTCGCACATAAAAATGTTTTAAAAACCCACAAAAAATGTTTTAAAGTCTCCACTCCTACATACACACGTTCAAACATGCCTCAGGTGCGCATATGTGCATAAACGATGATTGCGCCCATTACGTCGCACATGTTACATATCACCGTGAACATTGGAGTTAGAGCAATAATTGTAGGGCTATTATTCACTGTTAACACTAAACTGATGAGTGGTAAAAGCTTTTAAAGCGTTGCCTACGGTCAATTTTGGGTATGGCAGTTTTTGGCGAGTTCGAGGGTACGGCTTGACATGTTTGGTGTCAATCTACCTGATGTGACCCCGTCTTTTATATTTTACCAAAAAAATGGGTAATAATAAATGTATTATAACAATGTAAAAAAATCGTATTTTTTTCAAAATATTCAATAATTTTTCCTTAATATAGTAAAAAATAAAATAAATACCACCAAACGAAAGCTCTATCTGTCCCCGAAAAAATAGCATAACATTTATTTCAGTAGTGTTGCATGAATGAAGAAATGTCAAAGTACTGCTGCGCTGAATGCTGAAAATGGGCCTGGCCAGGAAGGGGGTGTACACACGTGGTCTTTATGTGGTTAATTTACTGTATTTCCCTTTACTTCCTGGAACTCTGGCACATGTGACTAGGACATGTGACCATGCACATAATCTCAAGGGAAAAAAATGCCTTTCCCTGAGATTTTGCGAGATTGTGCAGTTTACAGATGAGATTTCCCAGCAATGGACTGCTGATATAACCTTCCCAGGATGCATCACTTATGCTGATGTGATTTTTAGTGAAAGGGGTCCACTTCATGGCATTATCAGTTTCTCAGACGCAGTACCAAAGTGTTCTATGCATGTGAATGGACATTAAGCCCATGCGAGAGACAAGTCTAGTTGCTTGCAGAAGTACATCACACTTTAATGAAACGCTTTAGACATTCTAGCTCCAGGACTATGTGGGTCTGTTTTGGAGATTAAACAATCAATGGAGTTGATCCATGTTGACACAGTTATACAGATTTGAGTCACCACCCATATGGGACAAACAGTTACACAGGACAGCTCAAATTGATACCTTAGAACAGAGTCCAGGTGGAAATCTGTGAAATCTGTAAAGGTAAACACATCATCAACCTGTTTTGTGGTATAGTTGTTCAGGCAGATGACTTGGTCATCCATGGTGGGCATGGAGCACTTGTCAATAAATGTCCTTGATAACCGAAAGCATTCCTCTACATTATTAGAGGAATCCCATGTCTCCACAATTAAATTTCCAGTTCTCATAAAAGATGGTTTTACAAACAGAATGTATTGGGGGAAGTCTTGGTAGCCACAGCTGTATGAGACACATCGCCTGGAACAACAGGTTGATCTCCTAATAGAAGGGTAATATGTACTGCATCCATCAGAGGATTGATAACTTCTCTTTAAGTAAAGTCTTAAAACAGACCCTTTAGGAGGCTCTGATTCTGATTTAGAGATAGTCACAGGAAGTGAACCAGGCACACTAAAGAAGGAGGTTTAGTAGCAGGTAAAAATGAAGCATTTAGCAAAATGCACTTAGAACCCTTATGAGTAGATGTGTGCAATAAATGCACACAGACCTACAAAGAATCAAACGTGAAAATCAAAGGTCTTCTGGCCATATGTGAGAGTTTAGAGTTATTTCATGGAGCTGTAAAAGACTATGGAGAGAAGACCCCATAGTAATAGAGGTCCCAGGAATTTTGTTAAAGGCATCAGTTTATTCCAGGAGAACTGAAAAATCACTACTATTGGTAAAAAAAAGGCATTACAGCAGGACAGCAGGATAACTGGGCTCAAACTAGGGCAATGCCTCATGTACTCACAAAACCAAGCAACTAGTGCTGATGAGGATTACAGCTGGCCAGAGGTGACCACTGTTGGCAAGCAGTGGAAGCAGAGTAGGGATTGAATGATTCCAAAGTGAAATTGAAGCAGAAGCCTAAACAGGACAGTGCATCTTCCAAGCTGACAAGGTGTGTAAAAAAAACAGCACTCATGCGCCACACTGCACCCCGTGGATTAAGTGCTCTGCCTTAACTGTCCGTGAACCAAAATGGTGGGCAAATATAAAAAAAATGTGAAACCCCTTCAAATGTGAAGCAGAATTCGGTGTATCATTCTGCCTGTGATAACCTCACAATGTGAATTCTCAGAGACTAGGATATATCAGAGGTTGTACCATGCTATGAACCTAGGAAAAGGAGGATTTACCATAAATAAAGCCAAGTGCCCACATACATAATCCAGACAAAACCAAAAGTTTGAATATGGTACAATAAAGTCAACATGGTTTTAAGGACTATAGGAGTCTGAATTGACTGGGTCACAGTAGGAGTTGTGCCATGAATCTAGACTTGGAAAATGCACTGCAGCTTACTAATACAGTACACAGAGGTGTGGATAGTGGTCTGGGTAGGAGTCAAGCTCAAGCTGATAATTTGAGATCTTGATTCCAAAAATATGCATGGTGTAAAATCTCGAATGAAGAGAAAGAAATTATAGAGAAAATAAAATTATGGTGGGCTATGCATGTTCTATGGTGGGCTGTACAGACTCCCAGATGGCTATGCGGGGGTCTATGATGGGCTGTGCAGGCTCTATGGTAGGCTGTGTGAGCTCTATGCTGGCTCTGTGTGCTCTATGGAGGGCTGTGCGGGCTCTATGCTGTGCTGTACCGGCTTTTGCCAGGCTTCCTGGTCATTCTTGCGGGTGCGGTGGTGGAGATTTTCGGCCAGCGCTATAAACAAGCGCCGTGCTTCACAGGAAGGCTGTCGGGAACTTGCTGGGGACCATGGCAGCCTTCCTGTAAATGGTGGTGCCTGTTTACAGCGCTGGCTTAGGTTTAAAAATGTAAAGCGCCATACTGGCGCTTAGAATCAGTGCATTTTCATGAGCACTCGTGAAAATGCCCAGTATCTGCACCAATACCGGTATTGGTATCAGTGCATCCCTAATATTAGCAATATGAAAAAAGGATATAGGCACCATAGCATATCCAGACATTTTCAGGATTTCCACAACAAGGACCCAAGAGGGTTAATTTTTTATAGAATTGATAAGGTACAGAAATTCTGAAGAGGAACAAATTTCAAAGAAAGAAACTAAATGGATTTTTACATTAGATGCCATGCAACTTAAGTGATTAAATATAGAGTTGGACCTAACCTGTTTTTTGACTAATGTTTAATGTTTAGCTGTAGGGGTTTGCAATAAGCGAACTTTGGTGTCAATAGTAATTGTAAATACTGACTTTTATATACCAAGTCTCATTTTAAGATTTTGATAGGCAGTGCTTCTGTAATATAATAAAACTAGATAGGTAGTACCTCTGTAATATAATACAATTATGTGGTTATGTTAGATAATTAGTTCATTGTCTTTATATCCCTGCTTGATTTGTAATTATTGATTGAATGTACTTCATTTAGGGGTGAGGAGAGGTAAAATCCAACCATTAAGTATGTTGTAGGTAGCTTTTTCACGATTGGTTGATATCTAGTGAGAAAGGGTGTTGCTATTTCCCAAATTATTCTATTTCTCTCACAGCAAGAAACAAATATGTGACATCTAGTGGGGAATAATTATACTACTTCCCCATATAATATACTTATCTCTTAGCAAGGAATGAATGTGGGACATCTAACCGTGATTAATGGTACTACTTGCCCATCGATTTTACTTATTTCTTAGCAAGGAATTAATATTGGACATTTAGTGGGAAACAGTGGTACTGCTTCCCCACTGAATTTTATGTAGTGGACAGGACACCGCTCCGGAATATAAAAGATACAGGAAGATTTCAGTTTGTACGCCACACTCCTGATTAAGTTTGTGACGAAACACGTTGAGTGGGTGGGTATGTGCTAACATCATTACTTAACCCAACCCTGAAGCAGCAGGGAAGGAAGGACGGGTAAGTATCAGTGGCGGACCTAAGGAACAAAGGGCCCTGGTGCAAGAATGTCCCCCATACTCAAACACTGTTATTTGTATACAGTTATATAGCTCTGACATATACCGCAGTGCTGTACAGAGAACATTGAACCAGTCACATCATTCTCTGTACAGAGGACCTTACAATATAATGCAAAATGGCACCATCTGTAGAGGGACTACAAATACCATCAATAGATTATACAGCAATGCGGAATAGTATATGAATTTGGTACATATTCTGTGCTGTTCCGGAGTGCCAAACTGATATCTCAGGCAGAGGGTCCCAGCAGGGGCCGATACAGAGGACCGATGCAGGGGTCCGATGCAGAGGACCTCAGCAGGGGGCCGATGCAGAGGGTCTGACCAGGGTGGCAGGAGCAGATGCAGAGGGTCTCACCAGGGTGGCAGGAGCAAATGTTGAAGAGTCTCACCAGGGCAGCAGGGGCATATGTGCAGATGGTGAAAGCACTGTGAGATGTGAGGGCCGGTGGACGTGCTGCGGGGGCCAGTGAACAAGATGTGTGGGCCACTAGAGAGCTGTGAGGACTGCTGGAGGAGCAGTGTGATCTCTGGGTCGGTACATGTCAGGGGCCCCGTAAACACAGTATACATAGTGCAGCATGTCAGGGTCCCCCTAAACACAGTATACATAGTGCAACAAGTCAGGGGCCCCCTATACACAGTGCAACAAGTCAGGGGCCCCTATGCAGCATATCAGGGGCCCCTATATACAGGGTAGCATGTCACTGTCCTCTATATACAGCATACACAGTGCAGCATTTCAGTGTCCCCTATACACAGTGCAGCATGTAAGGGGTCCCTATACACAGTGTAAACAGTGCAGCATGTCAGGGGTCCATATACACAGTATAGCATGTAAAGGGGCCTGTAATATTCAGGGCGGATGTAACCCGTAGCCAGCCGTATCAGCGAATAAAACTTTATTATTTTCCTCAGTCAAATAAAAAATGGCTTATATTCAGCAGAATTACAAAATCAACACGGCTTATTGTCAGCAAGCACAAGATTAGGCTTAGTGCCTGTATACCAAGTCCCACCTCAGGGATAAAGTCCCCGCCTGCTCACAGAGGGTTCCAGTATGGACACAGGTGCCCCAGCAGTGTCTCGGTAGATGGTATTCCACAGCTTAACACACAGCCATGTGTTCTGCTCCAAACACTCCTCACAGACACAGACTGACTAGCTTCCTGTTCCTTTTTAACACACCCTTTGGCTGGTGGGTTAACCCTTTCATTACCAGAACTGGCTGTAGTCAGGGATGGAGGCTCTGTCCCACCCAAAAATATCTCTGAGCCTACGGATTCCGGGACCCCTTACAAGTCCGACCCGGAACCCCTCACCCTGCTTGGCGAGAACCCTGAATACAAGGTGACCTTAACGGGACCACCATCTAAACAAGGGAGGGATAAACCGCCCATACAGGACCCATTACTGGCATCCTGTACAGGGTCCTATACACAGTGTACACATTGTAGCATGTCAGGGGCCCCTATACACAGTGCAGCATGTCAGGGGCCCCTATACACAGCATACACAATGCAGCATATCAGGGGTCCCTATACACAGTGTACACAGTTAAGCATCTCAGGGTCCCCTATGCACAGTATAGCATGTCAGAGGTCCCTATACACAATGTACACAATGCAGCATGTAAGGGGTCCCTATACACAGTGCAGCAGTAAGTCTCCACAGTACCCTTGATTCATTCCTGACAGAGAATAGAGAATTCAGCCGAGTCTCTGAACTGGAGCCAGGTTCCCCAGGTGGCCACGACATGAGCCTGGGAGAGGAGAGCAAAGAGGAAATCAAGTCCTCCATCAGTTTAATCTCCTCCACCCGCCCCGCCCACATCTCTACAGATGGAGGGCAGGTCTGCTTCCACAGAGCAGGTATACAAGCACTCACTGCATTCAGCAAGTGAATCAGCAGAGAGCGCCTATAGGTTTTCAGAGAAAGCGGGGCTAAGTGAAGGAGATAGACTGATGGGGTAAAGGGCAGGGTGAGTCCTGTGATCTCCTTGATCACCAATGGGTTTCGATCAGTAAGAGAGCGGCAGTTTAGGAGAAATCCAGGGAATACACTGCAACGGCAGTCATCCTGTTCCAAGGCCACCCACAATTTCTGTCTGAAATTACAGCACCAATCCACCATCACAGATAAGTGGACTGCTTTATAGTACAGTGCAGGGTCAGGAAAACCAGTGCCGCCCGCCGCCCCAGGTCAGACCAGGATCAGATGGCACAAGCGGGCCCACTTGTTAGCCCAAAGTACCTCCGACTTACTAAAGTTAAGTTTGAAGTGCGCGCCAGACGTCCATACACTGTTAACGCCTGCATAAGATTGGGAAACATAATCTCAGGCCGCGATACACAGAGTAGTAAGTCATAGGCGTAGGGAGCAACCTTGTGATGCCCAGAAACCGACTCAGGGCCTCTGACATCTGAGGACGCCTGTAACGTCCTAAGGAGCGGTTCTAAAGTGAGAATAAATATGAGGGGAGATAGTGGGCAGCCCTGACGAGTACCGTTGGAAATAGCGAAAGGTTCTGACAGGATTCCATAAATCCGTACCACCGCCGTAGGGTTGGAGTACAGCGAGCCGATCCACTGCTTCATATTAACTCCCAATCCTATCTATCCTATGTTCCAGCGTTTACCTGAAAAATTACCTGTCAAAGGCCTTCTCCGCTTCCAAGGACAGCAGGAGAAGGGCCTGTGACAGGGAGCGAGCCAAATTGACCACATTAAGGGTCCTGATGGTGTTGTCTCGGGCCTCGCGGCCAGGGACAAAGCCAACCTGGTCTCGACCAATAAGGTCATCTAGAAAAGGGAGTAACCGCGAGGCAAGAATGCGAGTAAACAATTTGAGGTCAACATTCAGCAGTGAGATGGGCCTGTAGCTAGCGCATTGTGATGGGTCTTTCCCGTCTTTAGGGATGACCGTTATCAGAGCCCTCAAGGAGTCTCGAGGCATGGAATGACCCTTCAGGATAGAATTGAAGGCCAAGACAAAGTGGTCTCCCAAAAGCTCCTGATACTGCTTATAGTAGGAAATGGTCAGCCCAATTGGGCCAGGGGCCTTACCAGGTTTCGAGACTTGTAGGGCACTGTCAAACTCCACTCGAGAAATGGAAGCCTCCAAGGCCTGACAATGAAGAGCAGTCAGACCGTGCATACCCGAATTGACCAGATATTACCGGATCGCCAAGATCCGCACCGCATGGGCAGCTGAATCCGGTGCAGATTGCAAGTTATAGAGCTTCGTGAAGAAAGAATGGAATTGGGCCGCCACTTTATCCGATCGTGAAACCAGTGTCCTGTCACTCAACGCGAATGGAGGGTATGAAGTTACTCGATCTAGAGTCTCTCAAAGCATTGGCCAAAAGCCGTCCGGGTTTGTTCCCAAATTCATAGAACGAGTGGTGCAATCTGGTCTTCTGGGCCTTTACTTTATCTAACAGGTGCTCATGAAGTTCTGCTCTCGTTCTCATCAGGGAGGCTAACGTGTCAGCATCTAATGCAAATGCTACTGGGCATATAACTTGTTTACTCTCCTCAGTCATTGACGTTTACTTCACATCCCCAATTTCATAAGGGCACCCCTTATCACATATTTGTGTGCTTCCCACAGGGTCAGGGGGTTCTGAGTGGGGGACTCATTTTCCAGAAAATAGTGAGACAGGGTCTAGTGAACGTCCGTGGCAATTGCAGGGTCTTGCAGCAGGGATTCATTCAAGCGCTATGAAAACTGCAAACGAGTCCCTTTCCCCCCCATTATACGCAGATTAGGGATGCACCGATACCCCTTTTTTAAGGCCGAGTACGAGTACCGATACTTTTTTTCAAGTACTCGCCAATACCAATTACCGATACTTTTTCTTCAAGGGACAGGTCACATTTTTTCAAAAGCAATACAAAATCACTCCTGACTGGTGAGGAAGCCTGTCAATCATCCAATCGGCCAATCAGCGGGAGAAGAGGTCAGAATGGAGCAGATGACTGAGGACTTGGAGGAGGAGTTTGCGGCCATCTTGCTTCATTGAAGACGCGATGGAGGTCCAGTGTGCGGCGGATTCGGGTCCCTGAAGATGGCGGACGCGGCACAGGTACTCGTTTTTTGTATCGGAGTATTTGCACGAGTACAAGTACTCATGCAAATACTCTATCGCCGCCGATACCGATGCTTGTATCGGTATCGGTGCATCCCTAACGCAGATGAATGGGGGAATGATCAAATATAGTCGAGGTACCAAAGGAGACCCCAGAGACAAGAGAGGTAGAGCTGCATGCTGCAGAAAAAAGAGATCTATCCGAGAATATGCCTGGTGGGGGGCCGAATAATGTGTGAAGTCTCTGCCCGTAGGATCACTAATGCGCCAGGGCTCGACCAACTAGAGGTCAAACATCGACCGTTTGATACGCCGCCTTTGCACATGAGTGATATGGGACAGTCCCCTAGAGGAGTCCATGGATGGGTCTAGCACCAGATTAAAGTCTCCCCCAACAACCCATAGCCCTTCCGCGAGGAGCAACAGTTGGGTCCACAGAGAGTGTAAGAAACCCACCTGTCCAGAGTTCGGGGCATATACTGCAGCAAGGGTCACCCTGTGACTGTGTAAATCACCCTTAATGAGCAGCATGTGTCCCTCCGAGTCTGCATAATGGTCAAGGTAAGTCCATGGGAGGGGCTTAGTAAGTACTGCACTCACCCCTTTAGATTTGAAGTCAGAGGAGGGGGCATGGTAGGAGTTCGAGTATCTACCATCACCCAGTCTAGGGATTTTCCCAATCTTAAAGTATGTTTCCTGGAAAAATGCTATGTGGGTCAGAGAGCGCCATAGCTTATTCAGTAAACTAGACCTCTTCTCGGGAACATGAAGGCCACGTACATTAAACAAGGTGATGTGGAGTTCAGGCATAGTCAGTGTATGTCACGGCCACTGGCTGGTAGAACTGCGCCCGATGAGAACTGGAGCGCAGGCCAATATGCTGCAGCGGGAGCAGTCACACTAAATAGGTATCATAAAGAGTTCGGGTCCGGGGGCCTACAGGGATGGGGAACACACAGACACAACCAAAGACATAAGCACACCAGCACAAGGAAAACAGAGCAGAAAGAAGACAAAGGAAAAGCAAAAAGCACGTGGAGGGGAGAACACGTCTGACTTCCGTGCGGGAAAGGTTCACATACAAGACGAGGGTGCTCCTATGGGACACCTCTAATACGGAGAGGAAACACCCAGATAGTGGGGGAAGAAGCTAGACACAGTGGCTCACAGAGATGAAGACGGGGTGGCTGTTGAACATGAAAACTCCAGCTCCGCCCGAAACACGGCCAAGCTGAAAAAGACCCCAGCTTGGGGCCCCCCTATATCCCAACAGTGCAAGGGATGTCTAGGGTAGGTAGCAGCAACCCATCAACATCATCCTACATAGCATCCCCCCCAGGTCTTTCCAATAATTATATGGCATAAAAATACATAAACAAAATACGGTAACCTCGAAAAGACAGTCAATGTTATCCCCCATCAGAGAAAGGAACAAGTGGCTGCGGGTAGTCACGGAGCCAGCATTCCGAACCTCCGAGACCCCGAACAGGGCCCAGTGACCGGGAGTCCCCACAGCCCCCTCGGACCACATCTCAAACCTAAAGTGAAAAAGATGAAGGAATCAAATAAAGGCATGAGCTTACAATATGATGGGTGAGAGATCCAGCAAAAGGCAGGGCCTCCGATCCATCATACACACAGTAAACACCCTGGGCCTTGCACAGCAGATCCTCAAGGGAAAGCTGAGAGGCCATGAAAAGACTGTGAGGGCAGACAATCAATGGACAGGCAACTTAGGAAGGTCAGCAGCCGAGTGGGCGAAGTTCAGCTCTCTGGATCATTGGGGCGCGCCCTCCGAGTTGTGCGTAGAGCAGATCTCTGGCAACTTCTACAGTGCCCCTGGGGTCTAGAAGGCCTGGCAGGTAGGGACATAGGCGCGTCCGAAGACAATACATCAAGCCAGTCCGGCAGCATCAGGTCGTCGCATTCCAAAAAGATGGTCAAATCTGGTAGCTGACGGGGGTGAGTGAGCCTGAAGAAGTAATCTTCTCTGCCAATCAGAACCGAAAACGGAAAATCAACACTGGTATCCCTCTGGATTGTATATAGAAGAAAAAACGAAAAATAGGGGTTTAAGAGAGGTATACAACCATACTTGTGTAAAAATATCAGAATTTATTGTACATATAATAAATAAATAAAAGAAGTAATTACAATTCAAGTATGGTTGTATACCTCTCTTCAACCCCTATTTTTCGTTTTTTCTTCTACATATACTCAGAGGGGGAGAGTTGCAATTAGAGAGCTACTGTCGAGGCAGACTCAAAAGTTGATTATTGTATCCCTCTGGATTGTAGCAGGTCAGTGAGAGGTTTCAGGAGCTGTCTGCAGTAAAGAGTCTGGGGGCACATATCAGGTAAGATCAGGACATCTGCCCCATCAAAATCAACCGCACCTTGCAGCCAGGAGCTATGGAGAATCTTCTCCTTAAAGTTGAAGAAGTGTACCCTACACAGGACGTCCCTGGGCCTGGTATTGTCAACCCCTCTCAGGCCAAGGGTCCTGTGTACTCGATCAATCTCGATCTGTTCCATTGTGGGTTTGCCCAGCAATTAATTGAAGATAGCGGTAACAGCTGCTCTGAGATCCGGTCCACGGGTAGCCTCTGGGTCCCCCGCAACTGCAGGTTGTTGAGGCGATTACGACTTTCCAAATCCTCCAAGCGCAGCTGCATGTGGGCCCTCTGGTGCAATATGGAGGCCTCTAAGAGGGACACTCTGCTGTCCAGGGAATGATCAGCTTCCTCTATTACATCCAGCCGTTGCTCATGCTGCACCACCTCAGAGCATGCCTTTTGTGAGGTCAGATCGACGCGATGCAGTCAATTGATTAATCATGGCCTGCATGTCAGCGTGGGTCCAGAGCGCAACCAGCATAGACAGAGGAGGCTGGGGCAACAATGTGGGAGAGGTGTACGTGAGTTCCCCGGTTTGGTCCCGTGTGTCCATCCGCGACTGCGTCTTTGGCCGTACTGGGGCTCAGGGTGTCCCCGACTTCTTCCCGGTCCTGGTCATAGGGCGGGAAATATAAAGATCAGCTGGGAGAACCACCTCAGATCTGCAGAGCTCTTCCTTCTAGCGTCTGTTCACCGATATGTCCAGGCCACGCCCCCCAGGAGTTTTTTTTAAGGCAAACAAGTGAAATATTCTGCAATGGATGAGTGAATCACCTGATCTCAACCTGATCAAGCATGCAGTTCACTTGCTGAAGACAAAACTTAAGGCAGAAAAATGTATATAGCACCAACAGTTTGCGCTGTACAATATATATTACATTTAAGCACCTGTGTAAGAAAATGGTTGCAATTCCTAGATGTTTAATATATTTTTGTTCAACCCCTTGAAATAAAGATGAAAGCCTGCACTTCAACCGCTTCTCGGTTGTTTCATTTCAAATACATTGCGGTAACTGTGGGAGTCTGAAGTGGAGCATGTTTGAGGTTTAGGTTAGGCAGTGTCAGGCAGGCAGATTCAGCAACAAACTGGCAATCAGGTACAAAATCAGGATCCAGGAGAGTAGTCGAGAAGCAGGCCGAGGTCTAACACGAATGGGCAGTGAGGTACAAAATCAGAAGGCAGAAGAATAGTCAGGAAACAGGCCAAAGTCCTAATAATATCCAGGGATCAATCCAACAGCAGCACACACAGGAACAAACCCAAATAAACAGGCTCAGAGCACAGGAAATGCTCAGTATTTGAATGCTGGGCTGATTGCAGATTGACTGCAGCTGGTAACAAGGTGGAGCTAGAAGAGCCCAGAGGAAAACTGCTGTGTAATTATCTGTAAGGAAAGCTGAATCAGCCTGATGGCTCAAAGGCAATGCTACAGCACCACAACCAGGGCCGGTGCTAGCCTATTTTGCGCCCTAGGCAAAACCAGCTACTGGCGCCCCCCCAAAAAAAATACATAGAAATTGGCAACTTTTATTTTTGAAGACAGATTTGTAGAAAAAAATTAAACAATTATACATGAGACTGTTACATTTATTTTAATTTCAAGAAAGCACTGTATTTGGTGTGAACAAGCCCTGAAGGTTCTCTGTGTTCTGGGGTGGGAGGAGGCGTGGCGGTGTATTGAAGTCAATGACACTGCAGCCACACACCCCCACCAGCAGTGCGATCACCCGCACTATGCAGCATTTTTTCCAATCGCACTGGACTGGAACGCAGGCATTAAAGTGTCCCGCGTTATGGTGCGGGTGATCGCACTGCTGCCTCTTCCCGACCCAGAACGCAGGGAACCTTCAGGCCTAGTTCACACCAATTACAGTGCAATCCAGCATGGTTAGCTGCTGGAATGCACTGCATCGCACACTAAACGCCCCCTTGCCTCACACTGTGCAATCCAGTCTGTTTCGGCAGCGAATCATGCTGGAACGCACTGGAGCTGGTGTGTAAAATATTTCAGAGCCAGCTATAATATTTGAGTCACAGCATATTGAAAGCTTCTGATTCCTAGCAGTAGGCTGAAACATACTTGAACTCTTTCTGAAGTCTGTGTATGTGCCTAGGCATTAGACATGTGCACCAGCAAAAAATTAGTTTAGTTTAGTTTTGCAACAAAAAAAATTTGTTTAGTTTCGTTTTTCGGGTCCAAAATTAAATTAGTTTCAGACGAAATTTGTTAGCGGTAGTCCTGCCGAAATTCGTTATTGGACGAATTTAGTTGCAGCAAAATTACATTAGGAAAGAAAAAATATATACTTTTTTCTTTTTTTTAACAGTCTGCAGAAGATGAAAAAAAAAGCCTGAGATTCCCCCCCAATTCATACCAGACCCTTTAGGTCTGGTAGGAATGTTAGGAGAATGCCAATTCAAAAGCGAAGAAAAAAAATACTTTATCCATTATTCTCTCTGCCCTGGATTAGAACCTGCAACCTTAACAATGGCAAAGCTGTACTCTAACCACTACACTATTGCCTCTGAACTTTTAAGCATAGAAGCATTTGATATGTATGCATGCAATATGTAGCATTTGACAGCTGAGAATGTCATGGCTCGCTCCGCCCATCTGTTGACATTCGGGCTGAATGTCATTTTTTGCGGCTAGTTTTCGTCAGGTTCGGGTGGTCGTCTGCGGCGGGACTTTTTTTATTTCGGCGGGTCGGTGGGGGTCCTGCATCCTGATTGACTCTGGATTACATCGATGGAGCCATTTTTAAAAAACATTTTTTAATTAAAGTAATAGTCAAAAATTGACAGTTTTTTTTTCAATTAAAGGATTTTGTCAAAAGTCTGGACTTTTTACTAACTATTTGATTCAACCCTTTAGTGAATTGGTAGGGGTACAAGTACCCCTTACTCATTCACATGGGGGGCGGCATCTGGGTGCCCCCTTATTTAAAGGGGTACCCCGATGCAAATAAGCCCCCTTGCCCGCAGACCCCCACAACCACTGGGTCAGGGTTGTGGGGAAGAGGCCCGTGTCCCCATCGGCATGGGCAGGGCCGGATTTACTCCCCTGCCACCCCAAAGCCAGGCAACCCCCTCTCCCCATCAATTGAGAATGGCAACCAGATGGCATAGCGGGGGGGGTGGCGTATTGTGGAACCTGGCCTTGGGGCGGGGCTAGTTTCAATTTTTTACTGTTTCTTTATTTTTATCACTTTTTATTTTTTTATTCAATTATTTCTTTTTTTTTAATTTTTATTTATTTAATTTTTTAATCAATTTAATTTTTTTTAGATTTTTAGTTATC
>NW_017308554.1:53414-72570 GCF_000935625.1 Nanorana parkeri
CCCTCTGCGCTCTGCCGCCCCGAGGCTGTGCCTCGGTGGCCTTGTGGGAAATCCGGGCCTGGGCATGGGGACACCCTCCCAATGCCGAGGGCACGTGGCCTGGTAAGGCGCTGGGAGGGGGGCGCTCGATCGTCCCCCCCTTTCCTGCCCTGCCAGTGCTCGGGTCAAGGGTCTGATAGGACTGTTAGGGGGGACCCCACAGTTTTTCCCCCCATTTTTGGGGGCTGGGGTTCCCCTTTAAAAATCCTACCAGACCTTAAGGGTCTGGTATGGATTTTGGGGGGAACCCCACGCACTTTTTTGTGTGTTAGAACTGGGGGGTCCCTCCGAACATTCCTACCAGACCTAAAGGGTCTGGTATGAATTGGGGGGAACCTCACGCTTCTTTTTTTTTTTCATCTTCTGCAGACTGTAAAAAAAAAAAAATCCTTTTTTTTCCTAATGTCATTTTGCTGCAACGGAATTAGTCTAATAACGAATTTCGTTGCAGCAAAATGACATTAGGAAGAAAAAAATGAATTTTTTTCTTTTACAGTCTGCAGAAGATGAAAAAAAAAGCCTGAGGTTCCCTCCATAACGAATTTCGGCCATAAAAGAATTTCGGCCGGACTACCGCTAACGAATTTTGTTACAGCAAAATTACATTAGGAAAAAAAAATAAAATGATTTTTTTTGTCTGCAATACATGAAAAAAAAAAAAAGCCTGAGGTTCCCCCCCAATTCATACCAGACCCTTTAGGTCTGGTAGAAATGTTAGGATAATGCCAATTCAAAAGCAAAGAAAAACACTTTATCCATTATCCACCCTGCCCTGGATTAGAACCTGCGACTTGGACAATGGCAAACCTGTACCTTAACCACTACACTATTGCCTCTGAACTTTTAACCAAAGAATTGTTGTAGAGGGAAAATGTTGTCATTTTTTTTTCCTAATGTCATTTTGCTGCAACGAAATTCGCCCAATAACAAATTTCGGGAAATCGGGAATTCATATTCGTTTGCATTCGTCTTAGCTGTAATTCGGAATTCGGATGCATCCGAATCTCCGAAAATTCGTCCGCAACGAATTTGGGAACGAACCGAATCGCACATGTCTACTAGGCATTCCTCACCAAGCTTAGCACTGAAACATGCAGAAGAGTTATAGGTTTAGCTTTGCACGGCTCTGCTCACTGTTTCTAGCCAGGGAGTAGGAGTAAGGCCTCATTCACACAGTGTAAAGACCGTACAGATCCGTGTGGCATGCACAGCTGTATTGGGTCGTTCCCGGAAGGGACAGGTGCTGCATGTGATTGCCCACAGCAGCCTGTTCTTCCCTATGGGAGGATGCCGATGTACACTGTCATACACACTCCCCAACTACACATCCGTTTGTGTCCGGGTGTCTGTGCTCAGACGCAGACAGGATCCATCCTGTCTGCGTCTAGGTATGGACACCTGGACCCGCACGGATGTGCAGCTCCGGTGTGCTTACGGCTGCGTCCTCCCATAAAGAAGAACAGGCTGCTGCGTGCAATCACATGCAGCACCTGTTCCTCCCGGGATCGGCCCAATACGGCCCCGCACGCCCCACGGATCTGTACGGCCTGACTTAACGCTGTGTGAATGAGGCCTTTAGGGAGCAAAAACCACAACAGACTAGACTGAAAGTAAGATTAGAGCAAGAAGTCATATGTTACCATGAGAAATTGATTTGGGCAAATCAAGGCAAGGCAGATATTCAGGGGCACACAGAGGCCAGATATTGAGGAATGGGTGGCAAAAACATGTAGGGCTGCAGCTAACTTATACTATAATGTACTATTGTTGGGATTTGTAGTCCTCTGTAGCTGGCGTTATTCTCCATTGCGCTGTATAATTTATTATTGCTGGGATTTGTAGTCTTCTATAGCTGGTGGTATTCTGCATTGCGCTGTATAATGATTATACAGCGCAATGCAGCAAACTAGCAGCTATAGAGGAATACAACAAATCGCAGCAATAGGACATTATACTATAATGTACTATTGCTGGGATTTGTAGTCTGCTATAGCTGGTGGTATTCTGCATTGCGCCGGATAATCATTATACAGCGCAATGCAGAATACCACCAGCTATAGCAGACTACAAATCCCAGCAATAATAAATTATACAGCGCAATGCAGAATACCAGCAGCTATAAAGGAATACAACAAATTATACATACTAGGGATGTCCCTATACCACGTTTTCAGGACCAAGTACAAGTACTTCCCCTAATGTACTTGCCGATACCAATTACCGATACTTTTTCTTAAAGGGACAGGTGACTTTAAATGATCCATAGTACAACTACATGTTATGTACTATGGATCATGATTTACCCTATTCATGTTAGCAGGGGAGAATTGTAAATCTACTGCTGTAGTGTAGTGGAGGTGTGTGCTGTATATATGTACTACATATACATTACACAGGTCCAGTACTCTATAGCAATAGATTTACAGCCAGCCTGTCCCAGCTTCCCTCACTCACAGTTTCACTCCGATCCCTGTTGCCTCCCGAGGTAGTTGGCGCTGGGCAGGATCACATCGTGTCTCAGTGCTCAGCTTGTGGGAGGCGCTCGCAATTCTGCCCTGCTAACATGAATAGGTTAAATCAAGATCCATAGTACATAATATGTACATAACATGTAGTTGTACTACGGATCATTGAACCCATTCATGTTAGCAGGGGATCATTGTAAATCTATTGCAACAGATTTACAATTCTGTACTGCTAACATGAATGGGTTAAAATGATCTGTAGTACAACTACATGTTATGTACTATTATTATGTACTATGGATTATTTAACCTATTCATGTTAGCATTGGATAATTGTAAATCTATTGTTGCAATGCATTCTATATGTAGAACATAGTACATGTACATATAGAGTGCACTGCAACAATAGATTAAAAATGTTTCCTTTTCTAACATGAATGGGTTAAATGATCCATAGTACAGGGCTACATATGGATCATTTAATCCATTCATGTTAGCAGAGGAGAATTGTAAATCTATGGTCTCCAGTGTATTAGCAGTGTATACTCTATATGTACTACATTTATCCCCTGTTTAATAGTGCCCCCCTTGCCCTCACTCACTGTGTGGGAGAGCAGGTGGGGTCCTAATTTAACTGGCCCAGAGGTGCCGGCCAGCTAAATTAAGCAGGCAAACTAATCGAAATTCAACTAATCGATGATGGAAAACGTTGACAACGTTTCCATCATCGATTATAATCGATTTAGTCGATCAATTGTTGCAGCTCTAAACATATGAGGAAAGGCATCAGAGTTTTTCCTAGGAAGAATAGTGCAAAAGTATATGTAGTGCAGAAACTGCATGCAAATGATGATTGGATGTAACCATACCATTGGGCTGATATACTAAAGGAGTTGACTTCAGTTATCCAATAATTTCATTAAGATTAAATTAGGACCCCACCTGGAGCGCCGCCCACCGGAGCAGCAGTGACGCGACGCTCAGTTGAGGTAAGAAAAAAACAAACAAAAAGAAAACCATAGTGCAAGCTTCGGCGCTATGTATCGGGGCATTTTGACAAGTACAAGTACTTGTCAAATTGCCCTGTATCGGTCCCGATACCGACGGCGGGGAGGAGAAGTAGCGTGCGGCGAGCCGCAAGCAGGCAAACTAATCAAAATTCAACTAATCGATTGACAACGTTTTCCATCATCGATTATAATCGACTTAGTCGATCAATCGTTGCAGCTCTAAACATATGAGGAAAGGAGTTTTTCCTAGGAAGAATAGTGCAGAAGTATATGTAGTGCAGAAATTGCAGGCAAATGATGATTGGATGTAACCATGCCATTGGGCTGATATACTAAAGGAGTTGACTTCAGTTATCCAATAATTTCATTTTAGAATTAAATTCCTGCTTAATTATTTATCTGCATTGGGTATCTAAAGTGAAATCTTTTAGCAAATCAGCCTCAATACCAATTGCTGTTTTTTAAGCCCGGACCATCACAAGAAAAATGATCAAAATCTGTTAACTGTTACTAACTTTTATTAAAAATCTACGTATACTTGAGCAAAAAGTATTTACTGTGGTTAATTGACTTACCTAACAGTCTGTTAGCTAAGCAAATTAACCACAGTAAATACTTTTTACTGAAGGACATATTTTAATAACGGTGTGTGTGCAACAATTCAAGAAAATGGCTTCTCACTTACTTTACAGCTCCGTCTCCATCTCATCTGCAGGAGGGGGTGGAGCTTAGAGGAGTGGGCGTCGTGCTCAGAGTATGTGCCGTGCCTCATTGGCTGCCTGGCTGGTTGCCTATTCTTATAACAGTTCTTCAGCGGGCGGGCGGTGTAATCCAATCGGCCGCCTGCCTCACACAGCATCAGTGCGGGCGGACGATGCTTGTCTGAGGGCATCCTGCAGTCTCCGGCACGCACACAGCGTCAGTGCAGTCCACGCTCTGCACTCTTCTCAGATGGTACATACAGGTGCGGCGTAGTGTGGGGGCAGCCAGGCCGACTGCGCCCTAGGCAGCAGCATGCCCTAGGCGGCTGCCTAGTGGTAGCGCCGGCTCTGACCACAACCTCAGAGACCCAGGTTCAATTTCTCACTGCTACAACACAGGTGCTGGGCAGGCAGGAACCTGACGCTGCCATGATGCCCCAATATTCAGTTGTGTGAAAAAGTGTTGGCCCCCTTCCTGATTTTTAATTGTTTTGCACGTTTGTCACACTTTAATTTTTCAGATCAAACAAATTTAAATATTAGTCAAAGATAATGCAAGTAAACACAACATGCAGTTTTTAAAAGGCAGGTTTTTATTATTAAGGGAAAACAAAATCCAAACCCACATGGCCCTGTGTGAAAAAGTGTTTGCCCCCGTCCCCCCTGTTAAAACATAACTTAACTCTGGTTTATCACACCTGAGTTCAATTTCTCTAGTCACACCCAGGCCTGATTACTGCCACACATGTTCGCAATCAAGAAATCACTTAAATAAGAATTGACTGACAAAGTGAAGTAGACCAAAAGATCCTCAAAAGCTACACATCATACCGAGATCCAAAGAAATCCAGGAACAAACGAGAAAGTGTGATAGACTCACCCGTCCGGGCCGTCACTAGGCTCCTCCCCTTCGCGCACTCCGTTGCGGTCCAGCAGGGCATCGCTGGACCGAACAGTTCGGTGCGTCAGCAGGCTCCTCCCATCCGCGCTCAGCGTGGGGACATTTAAGGGAGGAAAAATATATGTTTGGCGTCCGACTGTTTTGTGTGACGCACGCCGAACATAGCTCCTGAGGGCACCTAGTAGGATCTCAGCCCGAGAATACTGGGCTACCATACCGGACCTCGATACCGGCCTTCTACAGGACTCCCCACACCACTGAGTGAATGACTGCTTAACCGCAAGTAGTAGTGCCACAGGCATCTGCACACAGCACTGCAGTTGCACTGGGCTTGATAAAGAGCTATTGTGAATGGGACTGAGCTAGTCCATATGTTGTTATTGATTGCAATACCTGCATTGATCTCTTATACTCTGAATGGGACTGAGCTAAACCTTATATTGCTATTGATTTGCATACCCTGCATTCACCTCTCATACTCTGAATGGGACTGAGTTAAACCTTATATTGCTATTGAATTGCATACCCTGCATTAACCTCTCATACTCTGAATGGGACTGAGCTAAACCTTATATTGCTATTGATTTGCATACCCTGCATTCACCTCTCATACTCTGAATGGGACTGAGCCAAACCTTTTATTGCTATTGAATTGCATACCCTGCATTAACCTCTCATACTCTGAATGGGACTGAGCTAAACCTTATATTGCTATTGAATTGCAAACCCTGCATTTACCTCTCATACTCTGAATGGGACTGAGCTAAACCTTATATTGCTATTGATTGCATTACCTGCATTAATCGCTCATACTCTGAATGGGACTGAACTAAACCATACTGTACCATTGTCTCGCTTTAACTGAGTTCTCGTGTTGCACAGCATTATTAAAACGTATAGCATAATTAACTGAATTGACGAGAAATGATGTGATTGATTCCTAACCTCCATTGAACAACATTTGGAGAGTGATAATCAGGAATCATATACTGAGTCCCATCATCCACCTCCTACTCCGCAGTTGAGTATCCAACTCGCAACAATAGGAATATTACATAACAGTCGGACCCGTAGAAATGGATCAAGCAGAGTTAGCCAGACACTTAGTGGCCCTCACACAGCGTCTTGAAACACTGACTCAAACGGTTCAAGAATTACAGCTAGAGAACCAGGAGCTAAGAGAACAGATGAATCAAAACACAACTACGTCAAGAGAGGGACCAGAGCCTAAGGTAAACCCTCCAGAACCATTTTCAGGAGATCGGAAAACATATAGAGAATTCCTTAACTCCTTCAAATTGTTGTTTAATCGGAGACCGAAGACTTATCCCACTGACAGAGTGAAAGTGCTTGCGGTAATTTCATACTTAAAGGGTGAACCCCGGGCTTGGGCCACCACTTACATAGAGAAGGAAGACCCCCATTCTCAACTCCTACCCTCAATTCATAGAAGCAATGTCACTACTTTACGAAGATATAAGTAAGCAGCTTACAGCCGAATCTGCAATATGTAACCTGAGACAGGGGAAGAGACCTGTTGAAGAGTACGTCGCGGAATTCAAAAGATGGGCTCGGGAGACTGAGTGGAACAACGTCAGTCTCCGTAATCAATTCAGGCTCGGCCTCTCCGACCCATTAAAAGACGAGTCAGCACGTGACGACCTACCCTCCACCCTAGATGCATTAATTGTACGCTCCATCTCCATAGACCGCAGACTAAGAGAGCGAAGGTTGGAAAAGACATCTGGGCTACCTTACATACCCCAAAGAAACACTCTCGCTAATATTCCTGTGCACACAGAAGAACAGATGGAGATAGGAACCATCAGAGGGCCCTTATCACAAACCGAGAAGATAAGAAGACGGGCTATGAATCTATGTATGTACTGCGCTGCTTCAGACCATGTCCTTGATGATTGTCCTCTTGTACGTAGGAAGTCCACAGGTAAGACACCCCCAACCTGTAACTTACATTCTCTCAGGTCAAAAACTTATAACTACTTACATATTCCTATCATCCTACAGTGGGAGTAAAGAAGTGTGCTGGTTGAGGCCATGGTGGATACCGGAGCTTGCGGGAACTTCATTGATTCACAATTGATAAACATAAATAAAATTCTGATACTTACTAAAACCAACCATGTCTCCGTTAGCTTTATTGACGGTACCACTTCGGTATCAGGGCCTATATCACATCAGACCCAGGCCCTCCTTGTGACCTCTCCTAGCAACCACACTGAATACATATCTTTTGACGTTATTCCATCCCCCAAGTAGTGTAGGGAGACATGCTACCAGGTTAACCCAATCCTGCAACTCGCCTGTCAACCCATACCACACCATTATGCTGACTTCTCCAATGTGTTCTGCAAAAAGATGGCCGAGACCTTACCCCCACATTGGTCATATGACTGTCCCATAGACCTACTCCCTGGTAGTCAGCTACCCACAGGCAGAATTTACCCACTCTCTCGACCGGAATTAGAACACCTAAAAGAGAATCTAGAAAGCAACCTAAAAAAGGGGTTCATCCGGCCTTCCATATCACCTGTTGGGGCAGGAATGTTCTTTGTAAGCAACAAGGATAAAAGCCTGCGTCCAATAATTGACTACCGACTCTTGAACAACATTACAGTAAAAAATCGGTACCCACTACCTCTTATCCCGGAACACATTGAAAGACTACAAACCTCAGGGATATTCACTAAACTTGATCTCAGGGGTGCATATAACCTAATCAGGATAAAAGAAGGAGACGAGTGGAAAACCGCTTTCCGTACCAGGTACGGATTGTTCGAATACACCATAATGCCTTTTGGCCTAAGTAATGCATCTGCTACTTTCCAATGTTTCATAAACGACATTTTTCGCGATCTTCTAGACATCTGCGTAGTAAAATACCTAGATACTCATCTACTCAGACATTACTGACAATAGGAGACATGTTCGATGGGTACTTGCCAGGCTACGGGCACACCAACTATACGCAAAGCGGAAAAATTTGTTTTCGAAACCTCTACCATCCCCTTTCTGGGATATGTCATCACGCCAGACGGTATACAAATGGACCAGCCTAAAGTTGAGTGTACACGAAACTGGCCAACGCCACGTACCAGGAGAGCACTCCAGAGATTCCTGGGATTCTCCAACTTTTATAGAAAGTTCATAAAAAAACTTCTCTGCCGTTGTGAGACCTCTGAGCCGGTTGACAAGCTCAAAGCAAAGATACCATTGGGATAGAGAGGCTCATGAAGTTTTCGACAGACTGAAGACATGTTTCACTACTGCACCCATTCTCAAACTACCCAATCCGGCGATCCAGTACGTTCTTGAAGTGGATGCTTCCCAGACGGCTATAGGGGCTATACTATCTCAACGTGAATCACTCTCACACCCACTACACCCAGTGGGGTTCTATTCATGAACCTTAAACACCGCAGAGATCAATTACCGAATTGGGGAGAAAGAACTCCTCGCTATCAAATGTGCTCTGGAAAATTGGAGACATCTCCTGGAGGGTACCAAACTCCCTATCATCATATATACAGATCACCGGAACCTGCAGTTTCTAAAGACCAGTAAAACTCTCTCCTCTCACCTAGTGAGGTGGAGTTTTTTCTGCGATAGGTTCGACTTCCTCATTACTACCGTCCAGGTTCCAAGAATGTGAAGGCGGATTAACTTTCCCGATTTAAAGAAACGGAAAATGTAGCTCCTCTCCCAACAACCATTATCCCTCCAGGAAGGATAATTACACTTGTCACCGATCTGAAGCAACAGCTAAGTAAGCATTTGGAGACAGCTGAAATTCCTGAAGGACTGGGAGTAAGGGCAGGGGCAGAGGGATTCTTCTACAAGGATTCCTGACTCTTCATTCCCACTTCAATGCAGACCCTTATCCTCCGATCACTACATGACGCTCCATTAGCTGGACATCCAGGTATCACCAAGACCCTGGAGCTCGTCAAGAGATATTTCTGGTGGCCAGGAATGTCGAAGACCGTACAAGATTATGTCTCCTCCTGTGACATATGTGCCTCTTGCAAAAAGGAAAAGAAGCGTCCTTATGGATTGTTAACTAATCTAGCCATACCTACCAAACCCTGGGGGACCATCTCCATCGATTTTATCGTTGACTTACTGTAATGGCACCCGTCGGGGCTGGGCCGCTCCGGTCTCACCTCCTGCAGTGACAGCCGCTCTGCGTTCCACTGCGGAAGCCGCTCGACTTTCTGCATCGAGCGGCGTGCGTTCCACGGTGGAATGCGGAAGCCGCTCGGTTCGGGCCGGCGCCACCTCCCACTTCCTGGGACTTTATAAGGCCACTGAAGAGGCAGCATGGCGTTCCCTTATTGAGTCAGAAGGTCTGCTGCCTCCTGAACCTCCACACTGCTCCTACTGTGCCAAGGATCCCAGAGCCTGGAGCGCCTCACCTTCACACCTAAAGGATCCACCACTGCTGCCACTCGCAGATACCAAACCGCAAGTACTGCTCCGGTTGGAGCCTTTCTCTGTTCAAACCTCAATTGTGATACAGACTGCCTAATGGGAAAACTATCACCTGTGCATTAGATCAACTGGCATTTAGACGTTTTGCTTGCTGTAGCTCTGCCTACAATTGTTATCGTTAATTAATACAGATTTCAGTGTACTCTTTGAGAGACAGGTTATGTAGTAATAACCCTCTCCATTACACCTTTGTTGATTGCATACGGCTGTGATGCTAGAATCTCAAACTCTCCGTTAAGACTGAGAGTGACGGCTGAGATTCCTGCCTGAGAAGCCGTCTCCTCCTGCCATTTCGCCTCATACTACTCCGCAGCTGCAATCCAAACCTTACTCCATCCGGTAGGCGTGACAGAATAGTGGAACCTGTTAAACATGGATCCAGCGGAGCTTGCTAACCTTGTCACTCTCTCCCAGAGGGTAGAGACCCTAACCATGTCCATGCAGGAGCTCCAAGTCGAGAACCAGACACTCCGTAACCTAGTGGCACAGAATGCTAATGCTGTGAACCCCAGAGACGGGCCAGAACCCAAAGTATGTGCCCCAGAGCCTTTTGCTGGCGATAGGAAGAACTTCCGTCAGTTTGTAAGTTCATGCAAATTAATGTTCGACCTACGGCCCCGAACATACCCTACTGACCGCATAAAGGTACTTACCCTCATTTCTTACCTCAAGGAGGAGCCCAGAGCTTGGGCGGAAACATACCGGGAGGAGGAGGATGAGCTACTGGATTCCTTCCCCCAGTTTATGGATTCCATGTCACTCCTGTATGAGGATTCCAGCAAACAGTTGACCGCTGAAACCGCTATAAAGGCCCTCAAGCAGGGTAGAAGAACGGTTGAGGACTACATCTTGCAGTTCAAGCGTTGGGCCAGAGAGACCAAGTGGAACAACATCGGTCTACGGAACCAATTCCGACTCGGTCTCTCTGAAGCGCTGAAGGACGAGATTGCCCGCGATGCACTACCCCACACCCTGGATGACTTGATACAACGTTCAGTAACCATCGACCGACGTCTCCGAGAGAGGAGGGCTGAAAGGTTATACGGCAGCAATACTGTTCCCCGGAGATCCAGATCCCCTCAAAAGGACAAGCCCATGGAGGTCGGAGCCATTCGTGGACCTCTCTCGCCAAGAAGGGCAGGAGACGCTCTCTGAACTTGTGCCTCTACTGTGCCTTCCCAGATCACATGGTAGCCACATGCCCCGTGGTCAAAAGGAAGACCGTAGGTAATGTCTCCCACATCTGTAAATTAACTCCTACCATTGTCCAACCCAATCCTTACATTTATGTCTCTCTCACTTTGCAGTGGGACCACAAGAGGATCACCGTTAACGCCATGGTGGACACTGGTGCCTGTGGTAATTTCATCGACATGCATCTTGTAAAGCAAAATAAAATACCTCACGTGTTAAAGCAGAAACCCTTGCCTGTGAGTTTTATCAATGGGTCTACCTCCACTGCAGGGCCAATTATGTCCCACACCCAGCCACTACTGGTGACCTGTGAGGAGGGCCATACCAAGTATCTTCTATTCGATATCATTCCTTCTCCTCTGTTTCCAATAGTGTTGGGTCTCCAATGGGTGAAACGTCACCAACCTACTATACTATGGACGGAGGGGTAGGTCCAGTTCCACTCATCGTATTGTACTGAGACGTGTTACCCCGTCTCCCTTATTTTGCAGATTTCTTCCGAAGTTTTGCCATCTCATCTCATTGAGTTTTCTGATGTCTTCAGCAAACGGCTGGCAGAGACACTCCTGCCCCACCGACCCTACGACTGCCCTATCGAGCTGGTTCCAGGCAGTCCTATTCCTACTGGTCGGATCTATCCTCTACAAGAAAATACAAAGAGAGGGGCGCCTTTCCTAGTGCAGATTAGTTTATTCAACGATCATTAAAAAAAAACAAGCTAGCAGGTACTCACAATGGTAGCATGACAACAAGTGTGTGAAGCAATGTAAAACGGAGCACTGGAGGGATCCGTATGATGAGTCCTGTGTGCCGATCAGTAGGGTGTTGACACGTTTCCGGGGCACGCCCCCTTCATCAGAACATGACTCGAGTCTCCCCTCCATGTCGGCTAAGAAGGGACAGTGAAAATCTGATTGGCGGGGGCGCTAGTGAGCAGCCAGCCAAGATGGCCGCAATCTAACCTGGCTCTGCCACACCCGGACGTGTGACTAATATTATACCGATTTCCTCGCTATCACTCGACCCCAGCTGAACGGAGGCTTGCTCCCGGACATGCGGAGATCTGCTAAAGGGAAGTCCGGTAACTTCAAACGAACTCGGGCGCGATTCCCGGAGACCAAAACCCTGCCGCGCTCAACAGACAAGATGGCGCCGTCCCTGCCCGAGCCAGAACAGCAGTCGGCATCACAGGAACTTGTGACTGACGTGGATGGTTGTTCGAACGCCAGCTCGGCCTCCCTGCTGCCCAGCACACAACCAGAGGTAACCTGTAGGGACTTGGTTCTCCTAGACAAATTCAAGTCACTACTACAACGGGAGCTGCAGACGGCTACAGACAAATTAGCGGCCCAGCTTTCCCGCGACATTAGGGGGCTGGGGACTCGCATTAACGATATGGAAAACAAAATGGATGATATCATCACGGTGTTAGACTCACACGAGCAAGATCTAGACTCTGTAAAATCAGATTTAAACTACTCCATGCGGAAATTGGAAGATCTAGAGAATAGGAATAGGAGGGGGAACATCAGGTTGCGGGGTATACCCGAGCATGTGGAGGACCTGAATAACACTGTCACTGCCTTGCTCCAGGAGCTGATACTGGGCTTCCCAGTGGACAGGCTGGAACTCGACCGGGTCCACCAGGCGCTGGGCCCGAAAATTGCTGACGGCCCCCCAGAGACATTCTCCTCAAGCCCACATTCTACAAAACAAAGGAGGCCATAATGAAAGCGGTTTGGGAACGCCGAGACCTGACCTTCCAAAATTATGCTTACCAGATCTTTCCGGATCTGGCACCGTTGACTATCCAAAAACTGAAGGCCTTGAAACCCTTTCTGCAGGTCCTGCAACAGAAGGCTGTGAAGTATCATTGGGGCTTCCCGCTGAGTCTCCTTCACTTACCGGGGCCAGACGCAGGCTTTCTCCACTCCGGAGGAGGCTTCGTCCCTCCTGGAATAATTGCACCTGCTGCCGCCACCGACGCCAGGTCAACAGAAAACACCAACGTCCAATCCATCCCAACCATCCCAGGACCGTCGCCTCTCTCCCCTGTGGAACCAAGGGCCCCAGACACGCCGCAGACTGGCTGACAAATTCCGTGACCGCCGCAATATTCAGGAGGATTCCGCCGGCTGACGCGGCCCTTCACCCTTTATTGTCCCTCTCCATTTTTCTTACAGAGACACCATCTTGGATTGGATCGTTGTCCAGGGGCGACGCTCAAGATTCGAGTGTGTCAATGTTTTGTTGGGACACCTGTTCGTTGACAGGTCTTGACTGCGGGGTTCATTTGACGGCGGTGCCAGATTCAGTTGGTATTTTTAGGCACTAATAAGTTTCAGTTGATATAGGCCTGACCCCTATATATGGGAGCCTCGGGCGCGCCGCGGCGTCCCTGAGGTGCCCGCTGCCCGTCTCATGGGGCGGGCGCAAGAGGTTCCCATCTCCGTTATGGCCTAGTCCTAGTAATGACCAAAGATAGAGCTGGAGAGATATACGCTTGTGTATAGGCCTTCTTGTCTCAGACATTGTATGGTGTGCCTCCTCCCAGGTGCCGCGATACCTGAAAGCCCTCTGCCTTACCTGCCCCAAATACTACTTGCTCTAGCCCGCACCAACAGAGGCTGCTGGCTGCAGGCCTGGCCTGGCAGCGAATATTCGCCTTCTGGGCAGGACGTCTTTATCGCACACCAACTTTGTGGGTCTCCCACTGCCCTACCTCAACATTTGTGAGGGGGCGAGAAGGGGGTAATAATGGCTGGGTATGGACTTCATATGGTGTTGCTACTGGCCCAATGGCCCAGTCAAGTATATACCCATCCGCGCCTGGGAAGAGGACATCTTAAACTGGGTAGCGCTCACTGTTTATTCTATCGCTGGGGCATGATAATGTCAGTTTGTGCAAACTCATCTGCATGGGGCAGGCCTACATATTGGGCCAATTCAGCACATATAAATCCGATATGAGATGTCTATACCACCTGCGGTCCGCATGTCCGAAGTTATTTTGTTTACTTTTATTAACATGTTTAATATTTCCAAAGTGTTAGTAATTTTCAGCCGTCCACGTCCGGGTGTGACGCGCTCCCACGCTGCTAGTAATGCCTACAAGCATTGCTGCAATTGGCCTTAATGGCTGTACGACCTTAGAGGTCAACTTGTTTGTTCTTGTAAGTTTAGTATGTTTTTTATTTGTAGCTTCCCTCCCCCCCTCTTATCAACCCACATACCCCCTACAGCCCTCCATTGCACCAGGGTCTCCGGTCAAAGCACTACCCCATTGGTCTATGCTAAGGGAAATTCTCTTCTAATGACTAGTGCAATTTACCATCCACCATGATGCCTTCCCTCTCTTAACGTTATATCCCACAACGTCCAGGGCTTTAACTCGCCTAGGAAGCGCAGAGCTGCCTTCAATTATTATGTCTCTAAGGGGATTGATGTGGTATGTTTACAGGAGACCAGGCTTTCTACGGCCTTTAGCTGCCATTATCTACACAAAAATTACCCTCAGGTTTTCCGGGCTTCCTTTCATGAGAAGAAAAGGGGGGTGTTAATAGCCTTTCACAAGAATACCCCATTTGTGAGCTCCCTTGAGGTGGCTGATCCTACGGGCAGATATCTGTTGCTGCGAGGCACGGTCTTTGATACGGAAATCACTGTGGTAACCTACTATGCCCCCAACACCAGGCAACCCAACTTTTTCTCACATTTGCTGGGAGTGATAGATAGCCATAAACGGGGAACTCTGTTGGTCATGGGGGACTCGAATATGGTCCTGAACGCCACCTTAGATAAATCAGTGTCGAGACCCGGGTCGACCCTGCCGGCACCTGTGGATCCTAACATTAACCGCCTAAACACTCTCCAATTTGATCATGGCCTCATAGACGCATGGAGGGACAAAAACCCAAATCTCCAAGATTACACCCATTACTCCTGCCCTCACGACAGCTTCTCCAGAATTGACCACATTTTCGTGACTCAAAGTTTCCTCCCCTCCATTGAAAAATCACGCATTCTATCAGTTCCCTGGTCAGACCATTCCCCGGTCCTTCTCACTTGCTCCTCCTTCACCTCCAGACCCTGCCAATATTCCTGGAGACTGAATGATTCTCTGATCTCCTTTGCTGATACGGCACAAATTATTAGATCCTGCATATCCCAATACTTTGAGATCAATTGTGCTTCCGTTTCCTCCCCGGTCAGTCTATGGGAAGCCCATAAGGCGACATTAAGGGGGGACATCATCCAGTTGGCCTCTCGCAGGAAGAGGGAACGGGAGCAGAAAATATCTGACCTCTCCTCACAGCTAGAACAACTAGAGGCAGCCTGGAAGTCTCATCCTTCTAAAACATTGCGCCAAAGAGTAGCAACGCAACTTCTACGCACGGGTTAACAAGCCTGGCTCAATGTTGGCGAAATTACTGAACTCTAGGCCCAAGGGTAACCACTCTATACGCCTCCGGCTTCCTAATGGAGTCACCTCTGCAAACCCAACTGCCATTGTTGAACGCTTTTCCAAAATATTGACCAAACTGTATGATAAACCACCCACATTCCAACCAGGTAGGGCGGACAAATTGTTGGAGGGTGTCAACATTCCGACGCTCACAGATCCCATGGTGGAACTGGTAGGGTCAGATATCACTGTTCAGGAAGTCCTTATGGCCATCAAATCCTTACACACTAACAAAACCCCTGGCCCAGACGGTTACTCAGCCTTGTATTACAAAAATTTGCCGACCTTCTTGCCCCACATTTAACCTCATTTTTCAACTCCCTTAAATCCAACCCTAGTCTCCCTAACTACTCACTCTTGGCACAGATCGTGATGCTGCCCAAACCTGGTAAAGATGCCCTAGATCCACATAATTATAGGCCCATTTGTTACTTAATGTAGATATCAAGCACCTTTCTAAAATTTTAGCCAACAGAATAAACCGCTTCCTTGACACCCTAATACACAAAGACCAGGTAGGCTTTATCCCCTCCAGACAAGCCCCAGATAATACTCGCAAGATAATACAAATAATGCACCATATCAGGACCAACAAAATTCCCGGAATGCTTTTATCTTTGGATATTCGAAAAGCCTTTGACTCTATTTCTTGGGACTACCTCTATTATATCTTAGCAAAGTGGGGTTTCCCTAGGACCTTCATATCCTGGATCTGGGCTCTATACAGCTCACCGTCGGCCACTGTCAGGTACCTGCAGCACACCTCACCTGCATTTCCGATCCTGGGAGGTACGAGACAGGGCTGTCCTCTCTCCCCTATCTTATTCGTCCTAGCTATAGAGCCCCTGGCGCATCTTATCCGCCTGAACTCTAATATACAGGGGGTGCCAGTGGAAGCCACTGAATATAAAGTAAATCTCTTTGCAGATGACATGTTATTAACACTAACTCAACCCCACATTTCGTTGCCCAACCTATTCTCGATTCTACATTCCTTTGCAGGCATATCTAATCTGACCATTAATGAGACAAAGTCCTCGGCCCTCAACATCTCTCTCAGCCAGGATGCTGTCCAATCCAACCCGAGAGAATTTCTCGTTTCTCTGGCAAGACTCTCATTTGGACTACCTAGGAGTAAAACTGACTGCCACGTACGATTCTCTATATAAGGCTAATTATTCCCCTCTATTTCACCAACTCAAGGACCTTATGTCTTCTTGGTCACGACATGGATTGTCGTGGCTGGGCAGACTAAATGCCGTCAAGATGACGATACTACCCAAGCTTCTGTACCTCTTCCGCACCCTTCCAATCTCCATCCCAGGGTTAGCTCTTCGGGCGTCCCAACGTGACATCATGAACTTTGTCTGGGGTTCCAAAAAACCTAGGATATCCAAAATTACCATGTGTGCCCATAAGAAACAGGGCGGATTAGGTCTTCCCAACATAACGAGATACTATCAGGCGGCCCAAATAGCCCCCATGACCAACTTGTTCCAGGCCTCCCAAGCCCCCCCCTGGACCAATATAGAAAACTCCTACTGTTATCCAATCTCCATCCAAGCTCTACCATGGCTCCCGAGCCGCTTACGCCCCAAATCCATGAGCCCTTCTATGAGACACACCCTCACAGTCTGGGACTCGGTCAAATATTCAGGTAAACTGATCTCGCCTCACCTCCCCATGCTCCCCATCCAGGGCAACCCGCTGTTCACACCTGGTCTGGAGGCGGCGGGATCCTTCGGATGGTGGTCATCCCACAAATTTCAATATTTATATAATTTTCTGCGATTTGGAGAGCTCAGTACCTGGTCTGACCTTAGAACGCGATTGCAAATTCCTCTCCGGGAACACTTCCGATACTTACAAATTAGACATTGGGCCTCCTCTCTGACAGCTAATAAATCTATCCTCCCAGCGCTAACCTTTGAACACATATGTTACCACTCGCCTATGCAACCTAAATTGATCTCTATACTATATTCACACCTCAACTCAGTGTCTTCCCCAACGGATCACGCCTATGTACGTAAATGGGAGCTAGATCTTCGTACAACCAAGCCTGCTCATGAATGGCAACAGATATGGAAACGGACAGCCTCCTGTACGATCAATATCACTTCCCTGGAGACCGCTTACAAATCTAAACCCCTCATTTTCAGCTCTGTGCTTCAGGGGATGCGCGGCCAAAGGGGACGTTCTCCACACAAGGTGGACTTGCCCTATGATTACGAGACTTTGGTCCAAGAACTTCCTTCTCCTACGATCTCTTTTCCATACACCTATAACAAGGGATCCGGGGTTTGCACTCCTACACTTCAAGCCACCGGCGCTCACGAATTCTCAATATAAATTGGCCGTTTTTATTCTTCTAGCAGTAAAGCAAGCAATAGCCCAAGCATGGCGAAAACAATTTGTTTCATTTGCGGACGTGCGACGTAGGATAGATTCGTTTTTCATAAACGAGAAACTCTCTGGTATCCTTTTGGATACCCAAAAGAATTTCCAAAAGGTCTGGACCCCTTGAATTGCTCATGAACATCCTGAGCTTCCTTTGGAGAGTCTCACATACTTATAGGACTATCGGAGTCCCTGGTGCAACTCCCCTTCCTACCCTACCCCTTCCTTATGTGACCCTAATGTCCCCTGTTCCCCCCTATTCTTAATAACTATTGTTATATTAAAGTTTAGCGATGCTTTCGACCCTGGAACACGGAGATGGTAGCCCAGATGGGTCCCATTGTGGTCCAGGGCTCGACTTTGGAGTAACAGCTCCTTGAGATAGCTTATTTACCTTCTATGGATAACTGCCTTGCTTCCCTGCGAGGAGGCACTTCGTGTATCCAGCAACGAATTCTCCATGTAATGTCTAGATTCTGCTTCTTGACTGTATATCACCTATGACAGCCTGACCAGAATTGTTGTTATCTCGGCTACGCTATGTAAAACCAATAAAATACTTTGAAATTGAAAATCTGATTGGCTCTTGTTCTAGGCGGCTGATAGGGTATCAGTCTAACGTGGGTGTGATAGTGGGCGGGCCGGACTAGCCTGGTAAGATATGAGTTCCACCTAGCAAGTAGCGCCGGTCTCCCAGCCAATCACAGCGGCAAGAAACCAAAGGCAGCACAAACCGAGTCTATGCTGCTGTCAGTGCATCCCAACATATGAGGACAAGATCATAATAACATCCCTGTGGCGATGCCCCAGGGGGGGGATTGAAGGAGTGGAAAGGAGACTTGAGTCAACATACAGCTCTTACCACCATAAAACAATAACAATATATATGATGTCAAAATTGATGATTCAATTAGAAATATATAAAAATGTATATATAAAAAAACAAAACATAATATGGTGAAGTGAACCCTCTTAGTGATATACATAATAGACAAACTAAGAAGGTTGACTTCAATGTACATATTAAATGTATGATAGAAGGCATAATGCATAGCAGCATTGTAGTAGACACAATGGCGAACTAAAAAATATATAAATATACATAATAAATGCAGGATAAAACGCATGATAATGCACGTGTATATAAAAAATGCGTGATAAAACTGCATGATCAAAGACAATATTAAAAGCAATATTAAAGAGCGTGGCCTGAACATGGCGGCCAGTGGACGCTAATCCGCAGAGCTCCGCGGACCTGGGGTGCTAATCACAGCTGATCTGCCTTATACCTGACCCTGCTACCCCATGAAAAGGACGGGTAAGAAGTCTAAGACCCCCCCGCTCCTACACCAAGCTCCGATCGCAGGTCCGAATGGACGCCTATGTCTCCTCGCGGCAACCGGGGCCTAGTGCGCGCGCCCGGACCGGGGAGCTCGATTTTGCCTCGCCGGCGGGGTGGTCCCCGTGGCCTC
>NW_017308554.1:73549-78116 GCF_000935625.1 Nanorana parkeri
CGGGCGGGCTTTGGAAGCCATCTCCGAGCCGCCCCCTTCCCCAGCCTCCTCCATGTCGGGACGGATGTCTGAAGTGCCCTCCCCATCCCTGGGGCCGAAATCGCCGCGCCTCTGCATTGCGGGCCTGTCTGGCGACACAGGGCTACATGAACTGCTGGCAGCACTTCCAACACGAGCTGACATGCAGGAGATGATGGCCCAGCTGGTGGCTACGCTCCACACAGACCTGGCGGAGGTGCGCTCAGACGTCCAGAAGCAGGACCACCGCATATGTGCATTAGAACAGTCTGACCGCTCCATAGCTGACAGGGTGACCAATTTGGAAGCCTCTCTACTGCAACAGAAGGCTCACATGCTGCAACTGCGCCAAGAGGACTCTGAGAACCACAACCGCCGCAATAACTTACGGTTGCGGGGGATCCCTGAGGCTACAGGCGGCCCTGACCTTAAGGTGGCCGTCACTGCTATCTTCAATTCCCTGCTGGGAAAAGCCCCGACTGACCCTATTGAGATAGACCGGGTACACAGGACTCTGGGTCCCAGGGAGGCAGCTAACGAGAGACCCAGAGACGTTCTATGCCGGATACACTTCTTTGGGATCAAGGAGGAAATCATACGCCAGGCCTGGCGCCAAGGTACGGTCGACTTTGATGGAGCGGACGTGCTCATCCTGCCAGACGTGTGCCCCCAGACTTTATACCGTCGCAGGCTCCTGAAGCCCCTGACGGATGTGCTACACTCCAAGGGGATACCTTATCGTTGGGGTTACCCCTTCTCGGTCCTGATTGGAAGGGGTGACTGGTTCTTCAGGCTGGTGCACCCCCGCTAGGGGCCTGACCTGGCGGTATTCCTGGATTGCCCGGATCTGTCCTTGCCAGACTGGCTGGAGGTAACGCCTTTGGAGACCCCCTCGTCCAACAGACCCTCTACACCTCCACGAAGCCACCCTAGATCGGTCTCGCGGGCACCCCGGAGAGGACATCCCTCTGACCCAGAGTTTTGAGCCACCGTTGGGACGCCACCTCCCTGGATATATGCTCATGCCCTCCGCTACCTAGGCCTCCCATGTGAGAAGCTATGATCCTGACTATGGGACGTATTGCGGCTGATACCCTTTGCACTCCGAGTGCCTCATAGGCCTACTTGATGCTCCTGTGACTCCCTCCTTACCCTGGGAGCATCCATATTTCACAGTGATATGATTGTGCGAGCAACGGGCGCGAGCAACTTGAACTGTATCTACTCATTGTGCCGGTAAAGCGGGGTGAGGAACATGTGGAGTTTTTGAGTATGTGGGGGCCATGCCCACATACATGACTGCCTTGTCTGTCCAGGGGGACTTAGCTCCCCTAGGTGCTTGATCCTGGGATATAGATTTTCAGTGGTGGCCTGATTTGGCGGGGGGAGCCCTGCCCCGATGGGTACGATAGGGGGACCCGACCGGTCGTTGTGCGGAGTTGGGGGTTGCCCGCGCCAGATCACGCGATCGGATGGGGGGTGCGGGAGGGGGGGTTTCTTGTTGCCTGAGCCCTGAAGCCGGTTGGGCGTGTTGGGGCCCCGTGGTTCTATCTGAACGTAGAGCCCCTGGTCGGGCACTGTTTACAGGGCTGGGGGGTCCGTTGTTTGCCAGTGGGGGGGCACCCCTCTGGAGGTTTGGGTTGTTGTGCTCAGTTTTACTATGGTTGCTCACGTTGAGCTGGAGATAGCTCGGGGACCGGTGGGGTTGTTATTGCCCATTAGCACTCCAGGGTCTGCGTCACTCTTCGCTGTTGTGTTCAGCCTCTTCCCCCTAGTGTGGGGTGTTTCCTCTCCAGGTTGGAGTTAATCCATTGGAGACACCCGTGTTGTGTTTGTGTTGTGTTCCCACTCGAAGGTCAGGAAGGATCCCACCTTCGAGTGGTCTTTGTCTGTACTTGCTCCCCCCTCTACTCTCCTCCCTGTGTCTCTTTGTGTTGGTGTCTTTGTCTCGTGTGTGTGTCCCCCGATTTTCACTTGGTGGTCTCTGGTTGGGATACCCCCGGGGGCAGCGGACTGCGGGTCTGCCGATAGTTGGAGCGGCTGATCATGCCTGAGCTGCGTGTCACCTCCTTTAATGTCCGGGGTCTCCGAGTCCCTGAAAAAAGGTTGGCCCTACTGGCAGAGCTGTGGCACTCTAGAACCCAGGTAGCCTTCATACAGGAGACCCATTTCATGGTGGGGCGTATCCCGAAACTGGGGAACCATAGATACACAACGTCTTACCATGTCCCCTCCCCTGACTCGAAATCTAGAGGGGTGAGCGTGGTGCTGGCCAAATCCTTGTCCTGGACTTACGCAGACCACTATGCTGACCCAGAGGGATGGCTGTTGCTGGTCAAGGGGACGTTACATGAAAGGATGGTGACCTTTGCTGCGATCTATGCCCCTAACACAGGGCAGGTGGCCTTCTTAGAATCGGTGTGGTCCCGCATGCTGTCCTTTGCTGAGGGGCTATGGTTGCTAGCAGATTTTAACCTAGTGCTCGACCCATCCATGGACTCGTCTAGGGGACTCTCCCAGATCCCGCATGCCCAGAGGAGACGCATCAAGCGTTCCTTGTATGACTTACAATTGATTGACCCTTGGCGCATTAATGATCCTACTGCTAGGGATTACACACACTATTCGGCCCCCCATCAATCGTACTCTAGGATAGACTTCTTCCTGGTGCGACATGCGACACTCCCCCTGGTTACAGAGGTATCAATTGGGACCTCGACCTTGTCAGACCACTTTCCCATTCATATAAGCTTAGCGGTGGGGGGTAGAATAGACCTCCGCTCTCCTGGCGCCTTTGCTGCAGGACCCTGACATTGCCTCTGTGGTCCAATCGGACCTGACCCACTACTTCCGGGAAAATATCTCCCCGACGCAGAATCCACTGACTTTGTGGGAAGCACACAAATGTGTGATCAGGGGTACCCTTATCAAACTGGGAGCCAGACGCAAGCGTGCTAGACAACAGAGAGTAGAAGCCCTGTATGCCCAACTTCGAGACCTAGAATTGCGCCACAAGGCAGCGTTAGATGCTGACACTTTGGCATCCCTGGTGCGAACGAGAGCCGAACTTCATGAGCTCCTGATGGACGGCGTGAAGGCCCAGTTGGCCAGATCCCGCCGCTCGTTCTATGAGTATGGGAACAAGGCCTGTCGGATTCTTGCTAACGCTCTGCGGGATTCTAGATCTCGCAACTTCATTCCGTCCATCCACTCGGGTTCGGTTGCATCACAGTCCTCAGACATAGCGGCACACTTCCACTCATTCTTCAGTAAATTGTACAACTTACGAGCTACGCCCGACCCCCCTGCCCAAGAGGCGAGGGAGTCGGAAATCGGGGGGACTACCTGGCCTGCTCAGGCACACCACATCTATCCGAATCCGACAGTCAGGCGTTAGAGGCCCCATTGTCCCAAGCCAAATTTGAGCGCGCTATACGTGACATGAAACCGGGTAAGGCCCCTGGCCCAGATGGGCTAACCCTCCCGTACTACAAGCTCTATCGGGAGCAGCTAGGAGCTCACTTCTTTTCTGCCTTCAACGCCATCCTAGAGGACAGACCCGTGCCCCGGGACTCTCTGAGAGCCCATGTCACGATGATCCCAAAAGAGGGGAAGGATCCTTTGCAGTGTGCCAGTTATAGGCCTATATCTTTGCTGAATGTGGACCTCAAAATTTTCACCTGCATCCTGGCCTCTCGTTTGCTCCCTCTTATACCTGACCTTATAAGCCGTGACCAAGTGGGCTTTGTCCCTGGCTATGAGGCCAGAGACAACACCATAAGAACCCTCAATGTGATACACCTAGCTCGCTCCCTGTCGCAGCCTCTTCTCCTGCTGTCCCTGGACAGCAGGAGAAGGCCTTTGATAGGGTCGATTGGTCGTTCTTGAGGGGGATGCTCTTGCACGCGGGTCTGGGGAGTAACATGAGGCGCTGGATCACCGCTCTCTACACTGAGCCCACGAATGGTACACGCCAGGGATGCCCGTTGTCGCCTCTTATATTTATCCTCACTCTGGAGCCGCTCCTCAGGAGGATACAGGCTTCACTGGACATTCAGGGCCTGGAGGTGCCATCTGGGCATCACAAAGTCGCGGCATACGCGGATGACTTGTTGCTCTACGTCTCACGCCCTGAGATAACGTTGCCCAACGTTATGCGGGAGCTGGAGGTGTACGGCCGCCTAGCAAACTTCAAGTTGGACTTAAGTAAATCTGAGGCGCTGAATATCTCCCTTCCCGACGCCAGGGTACGTGCCCTTCAGACGGCCTTCCCGTTTCGATGGGCATCTGCACATATCAAATACCTGGGGGTGGCTATCCCCGCTGACGTCCGTCAGACGTTGTAATGCTCTGGACTACAAATCCCAGAGACGTCAAGCTTATCTCAAGGATGAGCCCAACTGTAAAGCTTGGCAAAACTTTAATTTCTATTTGTTGTCTGTTCTTGCAGTAAACTTCAAGGAAACTGACTCAGTAGCATTAAAAGTACTTTACTTGGCGAAAATGCTGCGTGTACAAACTTAGTTACAGGAAAAGCAAACAAATACAT
>NW_017308554.1:79922-92638 GCF_000935625.1 Nanorana parkeri
AATGTGGACCTCAAAATTTTCACCTGCATCCTGGCCTCTCGTTTGCTCCCTCTTATACCTGACCTTATAAGCCGTGACCAAGTGGGCTTTGTCCCTGGCTATGAGGCCAGAGACAACACCATAAGAACCCTCAATGTGATACACCTAGCTCGCTCCCTGTCGCAGCCTCTTCTCCTGCTGTCCCTGGACAGCAGGAGAAGGCCTTTGATAGGGTCGATTGGTCGTTCTTGAGGGGGATGCTCTTGCACGCGGGTCTGGGGAGTAACATGAGGCGCTGGATCACCGCTCTCTACACTGAGCCCACGAATGGTACACGCCAGGGATGCCCGTTGTCGCCTCTTATATTTATCCTCACTCTGGAGCCGCTCCTCAGGAGGATACAGGCTTCACTGGACATTCAGGGCCTGGAGGTGCCATCTGGGCATCACAAAGTCGCGGCATACGCGGATGACTTGTTGCTCTACGTCTCACGCCCTGAGATAACGTTGCCCAACGTTATGCGGGAGCTGGAGGTGTACGGCCGCCTAGCAAACTTCAAGTTGGACTTAAGTAAATCTGAGGCGCTGAATATCTCCCTTCCCGACGCCAGGGTACGTGCCCTTCAGACGGCCTTCCCGTTTCGATGGGCATCTGCACATATCAAATACCTGGGGGTGGCTATCCCCGCTGACGTCCGTCAGACGTTGTAATGCTCTGGACTACAAATCCCAGAGACGTCAAGCTTATCTCAAGGATGAGCCCAACTGTAAAGCTTGGCAAAACTTTAATTTCTATTTGTTGTCTGTTCTTGCAGTAAACTTCAAGGAAACTGACTCAGTAGCATTAAAAGTACTTTACTTGGCGAAAATGCTGCGTGTACAAACTTAGTTACAGGAAAAGCAAACAAATACATCAACAAGACAGGCTGCTACAAACATTCACATGCAACCACTACACTATCTTCTAGTACATGTATAATTTCACAGGAGGGGAAACACTGAAAATGTACTTAGCTTAGACTGCAGACTCCAATAAATTCCGTGATGAGCAGTACTTGGCCTAGGAAGAATGGCTTCTCGTCTTGAAGCAAGTCCTCTCGTCTTGTGAAGCGCCCTCGTACTGTCCCCTCCTGTGAAGCCCTGGTCTTGTGAAGTGCTGGGCTGGTGAACTCCTCTGGTAATTTCAGCTACTGCTTTTTATATTTCCTCGGGGCAGGGGACCGATGAAGTCAATCTGCCAAATCTCTGCAGGCCTCTCGCCCCTTTCGATGCTCCTGGTGGAATACTTTTGTAGTTGCCATTGTTGCACTTCTCCACACACTGTACACTTTCCTATCACAGTTTTTATCATATCCATAGTTATATGCAATCCTCTTCGCTGCTCACAGTTCTGCCCCAAATGTCCTAATTGCTTGTGGGCCCAGTTGGCCAAGTTCATATCAATTGGCACAACTGCAGCCATCTTTGTACTCTCATTCTTCTGCAAACTGCAGGATCTAGTATCATCCTGCTCAACTACATCCAGCTGAAATTGTTCTGGTCTCACGAGTCTCAGTCCTTTGTGCTGAAAAGTGACTTCTTTAGCAGCAAGGAATGCGTTCTGCTGTTCAGAATCACATGAAAACTCAGTCTTTTTCCATGTCCCATTGTATATGGGCCTCAATATCAGTCCAAGATGTGGGATGAACGATCTCCAGAATCCCACAACTCCAATTAATTTCTGGGCTTCCTGTTTCAAAGTAAGAGGTGACAATCCCTGCATAGTTTGCACAACTGTTTCTGGAATTTTCCTCTGTAGCCCAGTCCACATCATTCCCAAGAATTTCACCTCTGTCAGTCCATGGCAAATCGTTGGTGAATGAAGATATCCTTGAGGAAGCACGGTGAAAGTGTACTGGCGGCCGTCCCACACAAAGGCAAACTGGTCTTGACACTCCGGGTCTATTGGGATTGAAAAGAAAGCATTAGCCAAATCTATCACAGCATGATATTCTCCTGCCTCTTTGGCAATTTTCTCTGTGATGGAGATCATATCAGGTACAGCTGATTTCAATGGAGGTGCCACTCTGTTTAGACCTCTGTAATCCACAGTCATTCGATAAGTCCCATCCGGTTTCTTTACTGGAAACACCGGAGCTGAGAAAGGACTTACAGCAGGTCTAAGGATCCCTACTCTCAACAGTTCTTGAATAGTCTCCCCAATTTCTTTGTGGCCTCCTGGCAGCCTGTACTGCTTAAGACAGATTGGCTTCTCTGGTGGAGGAATGTAGACAGGGGTCCATTTTGCATGACCTCTGACCACAGCCTTCACCGCCCTTACCAGATACGCTTTGTGTGGATACCCTAATATGAATGTACCGCGTTCAGTCTGGATTGACTGACCTTGAAGTACATCCATACCAAGAATATTTTCAGGCAATTCTGACACTAAAACATTTGTCCAAAATCCCGGTCCCTTTCCAATAGCCAGTTTCACACGTGTCCTAATTGCTGGTGTGGTCTGCCCTCCCAAACCTTCTACATAAATCACTTCTCCTTTGTGATGAGAGGGATTACCATGTAAAAGTGTAACTTCAGCTCCAGTGTCCACTAAAGCCATTACATGTATGGGAGAAGAGGACTTCCCCCAACATACAGTGACAGGTACAAATGGCCTTCGGTCTCCAGCTGTCACTGTTCTTACTGCTATTACTGGAGACTCGCCTTCCCCTCACAAAGGATAAGGAACCCCCCAGTTTCCCTTCCTGAGACTCTCTAACTCCTCCCCAGGGTAAAGGGATTTTTGTTTGGGTTCCTGCACATTTCTGGGAATTACTTTGGGACTAGTGGGAGGGGTCTGCTCTATCTCACCTAACCCTAGGCTAATGTTGTCATCACTGGTGGTGTTTCTAACCCTTGCAGATTTCCCCACTAATTGTTTCCACCGCTTCATCAATTCCACAGTAGAAACCCCATCTATCTCATCTCTGGGTACTCCTGCCTTCAATAAGTCCACCCACATTTGCCTTCTAGGGATAACTATTCTAGTTTCCTCTGTACCTCCCATCTCCCTTCCTGACTTCCCAGTCTTCTCTGTCTTTCTCTGCTTCCTTTCCCCCTGTCTGGCTGTAACCTGATCTACGGCCCTAACAGGTTTTGTATTGGTCTCCTCTAGCTCCCCCAACTGGTTTAAAAGGGTAGTGGCTTCATGAATCTTGCTGTTTAATCCCAGGCCTCCCAGCAAAGACAACAAAGGAGCTCTGAGATTAAACGGCGCAGACCTCATCAGCTTGGAGCGCAGAGCAGACGTGAACGGTTCCATATCTGGACCCATCCATTCCGGTATCTTAGTTAGTCCAGTTATACAGCCCATCTCACGTAACCTGGCAATACCCTCTCTCATTGTTCTCCAAGAGGAGGCATTTTCCAGGTCACTAGGATTAGCATATACCCGGACTAACCCATCTCTCACAAGGTATAACAGTGAAAAATTCACAGTGAACTCTCGGGCCTTACGCATGGCCTGGCGCAATTGTGGATCATGGGTTAACACTCCCATAGCCACTGCTTCCTTGCCTGACAAAAGAACACTGTCCGCCCCATCATCCCACAAACGTAGGAGCCAACTTAATAGGGGTTCCCCGGACCTCTGTTTGTATTGTTTTGCCAGTTCTTGGAGTTCAGTTTGTGTAAACTCCCTTAATTCTTCAATTTCAACATCTCTGGGGTTGCGGTAATGTACCTCACCGTCAGCCAAATCTTCTCTATCGTGCTGCCTCTTCCTATGCTTAGTAATAAGAGGTCTGGCACACTTTTTCTTTCCCACTGAGTGATCAACATCATCAGTAATATCAAATGCAATCTCCTCATCCTCACTATCACCTGAGGAGAGCGCATCCTCACGATCCCAGTTATGGGATGTCACAATCGCACGCACCCTAGCTTTGCTAACAGGTCTATGGCCTTTCTTTTTCCTTAAGGCATTAATTGATTTGGTCATGAGGGCTGCACACCGCTCTTCCAAATCATCGGCCCGACTAGCAGTTGAACGTACACAGTACTCTTTAAATTTTCCACCCACACAGAAACGCATTGATCAGGACTTACAGAATTGGGACCACCACACGTTTACATGGATGGGTCGAAATAGCATTCTGAAGATGACCATACTACCCAGGCTGCTCTACCTCTTTCAGACGTTGCCCATTACTGTGCCCGCAGTGCTCCTTAAGCAGATGAGATCCAGTTTCCTGAAGTTTCTGTGGGCGAGTAAGCGGGCTCGCTTGCGCCACCAGATCCTTTCTAGAGGAAAGGAAGCAGGTGGGTTAGGTTTCCCCGACCCCTGGCTGTACTATAAAGCTGCACACCTGTCAGTGGTGCTGGATTGGTGTTGTCATGCTGATCTGAAACTGTGGGTGGCGTTGGAACAAGAGGGAGGCCAATTGGCCCTGCGGGAATACCTTGGATAGCTCCGGCGCTGCCGATGTCCTCGTGGTCGAACCCGATGGTTCGGGCCACGATGGGAGCAGTGGCGAGGACACTCCGCTCGTCAGGGTTCACTCCTCCCACGTCCCCCCTGAAGCCGGTGGTGGGGAACCCCAGTTTCCCTCCCGGGATGACTAACCCACTTGCAAGAGCCCTGACCTCCTCAGGCAATACCCGAGTTTGTCACTTTCAGGAGAAGGGTCAGTGGAAACAGGTAGCAGAGATCCAGGCAACTAAAGATCCCCCCATGCATCTGTGGTGCGCACTACAGCTGCGGCATTTCCTATGCTCGTTCTCAGAGGTGCCTGGCCCTAAACAGCCGCTCGGAGTTTGAGGATCTGTGTCAGAGGGCGGAGCCGCTCCGACACTCCCTGGCATACTTGATGAGGGCCTGCATGGGCCCCCTAACCAGACCCCCCGTACTTCATTCGACAGTCGGGAGTCGCAGTCCAGATATGTGGCTACCTGGGGAGCTTGGGTAATGTTCAGGGGCTTGGCAGCCTTCGCAGCGATGTGTGGGGTGGACGCCGGAGATTGAGGTTCTGCCAGTCTAGGCCACCCATTATGGGGGGGGGTGTGGACACGCCGGATGGTTGAGTCGACCAGGGGCCGCCAGGGCGTGGTACTTGGTGTCATATTCTGCTTTCCCTTCTCCCTAAGTTTTGTTCTGCTTTCGTTTGATGTGTCAGTGTTTGTCTCTGTTAGTCTTTTATGTGCGGTTTGGGGGTGACCGTGGGGGGCTTGGCCGCCCATAATGTGGGGCTGGGCCCGACCGCTCACCCAGACGTTAATGTTGGTTTTATGTTGATTCACCTAAAAATTGCCCTTAAGGGCGGGGACAAATGTGTTTACTGGACCTAATATTACCACGTTACCATGTTCGTATTAGGAGTCTCACTGTCCGTTGTTTTGTTATTTTGCAAGACCATGTGGCCTTCGCGTGTGCTCCCATGCATTGTACCCCACCCTTTTTGCCTATAAATAAAGAATAAAAAAAAAAAGCAATATTAAAAGCAATGGGCTGGTAGATATGCATAATATAATTGATGAATAATTAGAGTAAAGTGATGATGTGACGATACATGTGTGTTTGGTGAAACTAGGTGGAGCATTGGTCCAGGATATCAATGTGGGAGTCCAATTTTTTTTGGATCTATCCTCTTATCGCAACCGGAATTAGCCCACCTGAAGGGGTACTTGGATGACAACCTAAAGAAAGGATTCATCAGACCATCCACATCCCCTGCCAGCGCCGGGATGTTCTTCGTGAAGAATAAGGACGGTGCGCTACGACCTATAATTGACTACCGGGGGCTAAACAAGATCACGGTAAAAAAAACGCTACCCACTTCCACTCATCCCGGAACTTATCGAGAGGTTACAGACTTCACGAATCTATACCAAACTTGACCTCAGAGGGGCCTACAACCTCATACAGATTCGGGCAGGGGATGAATGGAAGACCGCCTTCCGCACCAGGTACGGTCTTTTCGAGTATACTGTGATGCCTTTCGGGTTGTGTAATGCTCCTGTCACATTCCAACATTTTGTGAATGACATTTTCAGGGACCTACTAGATGTCTGTGTCATCATATACTTATATGACATTTTAGTATACTCAGATAACCCAGTAGAACATAGAAAGCACGTTCGATGGGTTTTAGCCCGCCTCCGGGCCCATTCCTTATATGTCAAGCTGGAGAAATGCGTTTTTGAACAGCCATCCATCTCCTTCCTTGGTTACAGGATTACCCCTGAAGGGATCCAGATGGACCAGTCAAAAATCGACTGCATCCTGGAATGGCCGATTCCCCAATCCAGGAAGGCCTTACAGAGATTCCTGGGATTTTCCAACTACTACCGCAAATTCATCAAAAACTTCTCTGCAATTGTCAAACCCTTGACGAGACTAACCAGCACGAAAATACCTTACTCATTGAGTAAAGAAGCGGAAGAGGCTTTTGACACCCTCAAAGATACACTTCTGCTCCAATCCTCCAATTACCGAATCCCGATTTCCACTACATACTGGAGGTTGACGCCTCCCATCTCGCAATAGGGGCAGTGCTCTCACAACGTCCCTCTCACTCTGGACCCTTACACCCAGTTGCATTCTTTTCTAGAACTCTGAACTCTGCCTTGAAGAACTACCCCATTATCGAAAAGGAGTTACTTGCCATGAAGGATGCGCTGGGCGATTGGAGGCATCTCCTGGCAGGTACTAGGTACCCAATTACCATCTTTACAGACCCCCTGTTTTTTGATAGATTTGATTTATACATATCCTACCGGCCTGGCTCTCGAAACATAAAAGCGGATTCCCTCTCCCACATGAACGAAGATGGCGTAGACTCCGACCCACCTAATTCCCTGATTCCCTCCGAGCGGTTCGTGGGACTCGCTACTGGGTTTAAACAACTACTGTAACAAAGCCTCTCCATCAAAGACTCCTGTCTTCCCTCTGGACTCTCCCAAAACGATGAAGGATTCTATTTCAAGGACAACAAATTGTACGTACCACCTACCATGCAAACCTCGGTGATCCGACTCCTACATGACGCTCCTCTAGCAGGGCATCCTGGAGTTTCAAAGACTGTCGACCTTGTCAAAAAAAAGTTTTGGTGGCCTGGTATGGCGAAAACCATTCATGAGTACGTTGTTACCTGTGACGTCTGCGCCACTACTAAACACGAGCGTAAGTAGTATGGACTACTTACATCATTGGCCATACCAAAGATGCAATGCAATACCATAATGGTCACAGTTGACCTATTGACAAAGATGGCCCCTTGAAAAAACTACCTACATCAAAAGAGACGGCACACACCTTCATCAGTCAAATCCTCAAATTGCACGGCTTACCTACCCGGATTATCTCTGATAGGGGTAGTCAGTTTGTGTCCAAATTCTGGAGGGCCCTATCGTAGCCCTTCAGATAGAGCAAGGGTTGTCTACAGCCTACCATCCTCACACAAATGGCCAGACAGAAAGAACAAACCAATGCTTGGAGCAATACCTCAGATGCTATTGCACACATCTCCAAGACGACTGGGCCGAACTGTTACCACTCGCAGAGTTTGCGTACAACAACACCACTAGTTCATCCACCCAGCATACACCCTTCTATGCAAATTATGGGTTCCACCCTAACAACTTACCCTCTTCGTCCATACCCATCAATGTTCCCTCTGTGCAAGATTACCTCTCGTTTGAAAAGAACCTCAGAAAGTCTACAATCCAACTTACAGGCCGCCCAAGAAATTTACGACGCTCATCGAACCCCCCCTACTTACCAGGTGGGCGATAAAGTGTGGTTGTCCACAAAAATTCTGTGTCTCAACATACCCTCACGTAAACACGGCCGGCAGTTCATTGTGTCATTTCCCATAGAGAAGGTCTTGAACCCTAACGCTGTACGTCTTGTTCTTTCTCCGGAGTGGAGGATCCACCCTTCATTCCACGTATCGTTGCTCAAACCCTTCAGACCAAACCCGTTCCCCGACAGGGAACCTCCCCCTGCTCCGCCAGTCAAGGTTCAGGGCGAGACTTAGTATGAAATTGAGACGATTCTAGACTCCCGAAGACGGGGTTCCTCTCTCCAATACCTCATACGATGGAAGGGATATGGACCACAGGATGACTCCTGGGAGGACTCTCAAGATGTGCATGCTCCTTGGCTGACCCGGAATTTCCATCGAAGGTACCGTGACCGACCCGCTCCTACTGGGAACTCTGGGGGTGTTCCCTTGGGGAGGGGGTACTGTAACGGTACACTCGGGGGCCGGGCCGCTCCGGTCTCACCTCCTGCAGGGACAGCCGCTCTGTGTTCCACTGCGGAACGCGGAAGCCGCTCGACTTCCTGATTCGAGCGGCGTGCGTTCCACGGTGGAACACGGAAGCCGCTCGGTTCGGGCCGGCGCCACCTCCCACTTCCTGGGACTATATAAGGCCACTGAAGAGGCAGCATGGCGTTCCACTATTGGAGTCAGAACGCCTGCTGCCTCCTGAACCTCCACACTGCTCCTACTGTGCCAAGGATCCCAGAGCCTGGAACACCTCACCTTCACCCCTAAAAGATCCACCACCGCTGCCACTCGCAGATACCAAACCGCAAGTACTGCTCCGGTTGGAGCCTTTCTCTGTTCAAACCTCAATTGTGATATAGACTGCCTAAGGGGAAAACTATCACCTGTGCATTGGATCAACTGGCATTTAGACGTTTTGCTTGCTGTAGCTCTGCCTACAAATGTTATTGTTAATTAATATAGATTTCAGTGTACTCTTTGAGAGACAGGTTATGAAGTAATAACCCTCTCCATTACACCTTTGTTGATTCCATACGGCTGTGATGCTAGAATCTCAAACTCTCCGTTAAGACAGAGTGACGCCTGAGATTCCTGCCTGAGAAGCCGTCTCCTCCTGCCATTTCGCCTCATACTACTCCGCAGCTGCAATCCAAACCTTACTCCATCCGGTAGGCGTGACACTTACCACCCTCACAGGGCCACAACACAATCCTGGTGGCAGTAGATCTTCTTACAAACATGGCACACTTCATCGCTCTTACTTGCTCTCCTCGGTTGAAACCGCCGAGGCCCTTCTTAATGAAGTCATTCGACTACACTGGGTGCCGTCCAGGATTATCTCAGATAGGGGTACCCAATGTATCTCAAAATTCTGGAAAGCCCTCTGCCTTAAATTAAAGATCGATCATCGCCTGTCAAGTGTGTACCATCCTCAGACGAACTGGCAGACTGAAAGGGTAAATCAATGCCTTGAACAATACATCTGTTGCTACTGTGCGCACAGGATGACTGGAAGGATCTGCTTCCCGTTGCTGAATTCGCCTTTAATAGCACTACTAGTTCTTCGACCCAGCAGACACCCTTTTTTGCGAACTACGGATTTCACCCCAGTCTGCTACCTCCGCAAATGATCCCCACTAATATTCCGGCAACTGAAAACTACGTGGAAAACTTGCAACAAACTACCGATTCATTAAAATCTAATATTGCAAAGGCTCAGGAAAGGCAAAAATTCTACTACGACTTACGTAGCAGAAAAACTCCTGAATACAAGGTTGGAGACTCTGTATGGTTGAATGCCAAGAACCTCAAACTGAAGACCCCTGTAAGAAATTTAGTAGGTTATTTATTGGACCATTCCCCATTGCAAAGCTTATAGGAACAAATAAGGTGCGACTAACACTCTCCTCGGATTTGACCATCCATCCAACATTTCACATGTCCCTGCTCAAGCCCTACCAACCAAATCGTTTCCCTGAGAGGCATCCTCCGGCTGCACCACCAATTCTAGGACAGGGGGAGGAGAAGTTCGAGATCGATAGTATTCTTGATTCTCGCTATCGCAGGAACCGCCTCCAATACTTGATCAGATGGAAAAAGGTGATGTCCATGCCCCTCGGTTGATTAAACCGTTCCATCTCAGGTAGACTCACCCACCCGCGGTCCAACGATGCTATGCGGGGCCGCACACGTCCGGGACGTCACCAGGCTCCTCCCCTTCGCGCACGGTGGACTCACTCCGTTGCGGTCCAAACCCACATGGCCCTGTGTGAAAAAGGGTTTGCCCCCCTGTTAAAACATAACTTAACTCTGGTTTATCACACCTGAGTTCAATTTCTCTAGCCACACCCAGATTACTGCCACACATGTTCGCAATCAAGAAATCACTTAAATAAGACTTGACTGACAAAGTGAAGTAGACCAAAAGATCCTCAAAAGCTACACATCATGCCGAGATCCAAAGAAATCCAGGAACAAATGAGAAAGTGTGATAGACTCACTCGTCCGCGGTCCAGCGATGGTATGCAGGGCTGTGCACGTCCGGGCCGTCACCAGGCTCCTCCCCTTCACGCACGGCGGACTCACTCCGTTGCGGTCCACCGTTCGGCGCGTCAGCGGGCTTCTCCCATCCGCGCTCAGCTGTTTTGTGTGACGCACGCCGTACATAGCTCCTGAGGGCACCTAGTAGGATGTCAGCCTGAGAATACTGGGCTACCATACCAGACCTCGATACCGGCCTTCTACAGGACTCCCCACACCACTGAGTGAATGACTGCTTAACCGCAAGTAGTAGTGCCACAGGCATCTGCACACAGCACTGCAGTTGCACTGGGCTTGATAAAGAGCTATTGTGAATGGGACTGAGCTAGTCCATATGTTGTTATTGATTGCAATACCTGCATTGATCTCTTATACTCTGAATGGGACTGAGCTAAACCTTATATTGCTATTGATTTGCATACCCTGCATTCACCTCTCATACTCTGAATGGGACTGAGTTAAACCTTATATTGCTATTGAATTGCATACCCTGCATTAACCTCTCATACTCTGAATGGGACTGAGCTAAACCTTATATTGCTATTGATTTGCATACCCTGCATTCACCTCTCATACTCTGAATGGGACTGAGCTAAACTTTATATTGCTATTGATTTTCATACCCTGCATTAACCTCTCATACTCTGAATGGGACTGTGCTAATCCATATATTGTTATTGATTGCATTACCTGCAATCTCATACTCTGAATGGGTCTAAACTAAACCATACTGTACCATTGTCTCACTTTAATTGAGTTCTCGTGTTGCACAGCATTATTAAAACGTATAGCATAATTAACTGAATTGACGAGAAATGATGTGATTGATTCCTAACCTCCTTTGAACAACATTTGGAGAGTGATAATCAGGAATTATATACTGAGTCCCGTCATCCACCTCCTACTCCGCAGTTGAGTATCCAACTCGCACCAATAGGAATATTACAGAAAGAAAGTAATTGAGATCTATCAGTCTGGAAAAGGTTATAAAGCCATTTCTAAAGCTTTGGGACTCCAGCGAACCACAGTGAGAGCCATTATCCACAAATGGCGAAAACATGGAACAGTGGTGAACCTTCCCAGGAGTGGGCAGCCAACCAAAATTACCCCAAGAGCGCAGCAACGACTCATCCAAGAGGTCATAAAAGACCCCACAACAACATCCAAAGAACTGCAGGCCTCACTTGCCTCAGTTCAGGTCAGTGTGCATTACTCCACCATAAGAAAGATACTGGGCAAAATGAAAATAAGACGATATAAGACAAAAACCGCTGCTGAGCAAAAGAACATAAAAGCTTGTCTCCGTTATGCCAGAAAACATCTTGATGATCCCCAAGACTTTTGGGAAAATACTCTGTGGTCTGACGAGACAAAAGTTGAACTTTTTGGAAGGTGTGTCCCCCATTACATCTGGCATAAGAGTAACACCGCATTTCAGAAAAAGAACATCGTACCAACAGTAAATTATGGTGGTGGTAGTGTGATGGTCTGGGGCTGTTGTGCTGCTTCAGGACCTGGAAGACTTGCTGTGATAAATGGAACCATAAATTCTGCTGTCTACCAAAAAATCCTGAAGGATAATGTGCGGCCATCTGTTCATGACCTCAAGCTGAAGCGAACTTGGGTTCTGCAGCAGGACAATGATCCAAAACACACCAGCAAGTCCACCTCTGAATGGCTGAAGAAAAACAAAATGAAGACTTTGGAGTGGCCTAGTCAAAGTCCAGACCTGAATCCTATTTAGATGCTGTGGCATGACCTTTAAAAAGGCGGTTCATGCTCGAAAACCTTCCAATGTGGCTGAATTACAACAATTCTGCAAAGTTGAGTGGACCAAAATTCCTGCACAGCGCTGTAACAGACTCATTGCAAGTTTTCGCAAACGCTTGATTGCAGTTCTTGCTGCTAAGGGTGGCCCAACCAGTTATTAGGTTTAGGGGGCAAACACTTTTTCACACAGGGCCATGTGAGTTTGGATTTTGTTTTCCCTTAATAATAAAAACCTTCCTTTAAAAACTGCATGTTGTGTTTACTTGTGTTATTTTTGACTAATATTTAAATTTGTTTGATGATCTGAAACATTAAAGTGTGACAAACGTGCAAAACAATGAAAAATCAGAAAGGGGGCCAACACTTTTTCACACAACTGTATATATTTGGAGTATTGCATTCAATATTTGGATAGTATTGTACTGCAGAAAATAGAATAGTGCCTTCAAAATGGGGAAAGTAGAATATTGCTTTCAAAAAGGTAAAATTAGCAAAGGAAGACAGACAGACTATTCTAACCCTTAACCTCCCTGGCGGTATGATTTTTTCTTTTTTTCGTGTAATTTTTCGGTCTATTTTTTTCGTGTCATTTTTCGGTCTATTTTTTTCCGATTTTTTTAGTTTTTGTAGTTTTTTCCGCGTTTTAAAAAAAATATCC
>NW_017308554.1:92934-99003 GCF_000935625.1 Nanorana parkeri
ATTTTTTTTTCATTTATTTTTTCCATTTTTGTCAAATTTTTTGTCGTGTTTTTTTTTTTAACGTTTGCCGCTGGTTCCGCCCCCCCTCAACGCGTACGCTCGCAAGGGACGGAACCCGGAATACGGATGCTGGCATCGGCCGGAGAACACAGCGCGGCTCAAGGGACAAGGTAAGTAGCTCGGGGTTACCGCTTATGGTATGGAAAAGTAACCCTGAGCTACACTCGGGAATACCGCCAGGGAGGTTAAAGTCTTTCCTTTAGAAAAATTGCAAAGAAACTGAGTACAGTTTCCTACACCTAGAAACTGGAGGAAACGCTGACAGGAAGAGGTCTGACCCAAAGCCACAACAGAATCTGAAGACAAGTTTATGAGAGTCAACAGCTTGCATGACAGGCAGCTCACAATGACAACAGCTTCAAGCACAGCTTAACACTAATCAAAGTAACCAAGTCTCAGTTTCAACTGTGAAGAGAAGACTTTGAGCTGCAGTTTTGACAGGTCGAGTGCTTTGATGGCAAAATAAAAAAAAGAGGCTTGCCTGGGCCATAAAGCACTGCCCGTGGATTACTAAAGACTGGAAGAAGGTCTTATGGACTGATGAATCAAAATGTGAGATCTTTGGTTCATCACGCAGGGTTTTTGTACGCTGTCGAGTAGAAGAAAGGACGGTTCCTTGTGACACCAACTGTCAAACATGGAGGAGGAAGCATGATGGTGTGGGGCTCTTGTGCTGGATGCAGAATCGGTGACTTGCACAGAGTAACGCCCTAAACCAAAACTACTACCACAGCATTTTGCAACACCATGCAATACCCTCTGGCAGAGCCGGCTCTTTAACTAGGCGAGTTAAGCGGCCGCCTAAGGCCTCGCACGCATAAGGGCCTCGCGGCTGCCTAACTCGCCCGATCTACAGCAGAGCTAGTTTAACCTACACCATCCGTGTCCCTCCTGCAGGGCTACCGCTGGTGCAAGACAGGACGGGGAGAAATGGTAGCGTCCCTGCATAGAAGCGAATACAGTACAGCCGAATAGATTGCAATAGATTTCTGGTCCGGCTTGTCCGTCCTGGCCCCGCCCCCTGTTCTGTGCTGCAGTGAGTGAGTTCTTCGGCTGTAGCTGTGATCTGTGTCGTGCCGTGTGGAGCAGCTCTCAGTAAGTCCTCCTGTGTGCTCTGCGTACTTCGGGAAGATCATTTGTAAAGTGACATGAAAATTCCTTCTCGTTCTGGCCGGGGGAGAGGTTGTGATTTGTTGTTTTTTTCTCCCTTCCTTTACACTGCCTCAGTAAATGTTTAATGGTCCCTAAGTACAATACACAATTCCGTGTCAGCAGTCTATAAAAACGTTGTCCCTCATTTCTTTTCCCCGGGTATTTGCGCTCCATTCACATATAGCATTTGTGTTTCCTGCACGGTTTTCTGTGCAGAAGACCGCGCGGGACGAAATGCGCACGGATTCCTCTCGTTTGCAGCTATTATATAGCCGCGAATGGGCGAAATCCACCAGATTATCGCACTTGCTCTATTTTGGGAGCAGCGCGGTGCCTGCAATGGCCTGAACAATGCACATTAAAGTGCATTGTTTTTTCTGTTTAACCTCTTGCCGTCCGCCTGTAGTAGAAAAACGGATGGACGGCACTGCTGCATTGGCGGGTTGCCGTCGCCAGACGGCATTTTTTTTCTGCTCGCGCGCGCCCCCTAGCGGGCACGCACGGGCAGAAAAGACCCGTCCAATGCGAACACCCGGTACCGGGTGTTTCACATATAGGCGATCAGCGGGTCCATAGCCCGCCGATCGCCTATATGTGTTCGTTTTGTCCCCCCCTGACCCCTCACCTTGAGTCCCGGGATCCGCTGCCCCATCTGCGGCCCGGGATCGGCTCACTCAGTGCATATTCGTACCGCTGAATGCGGGTGGACAGTCACTCCAGTGTGAATGGAGCCTAAATCTACTTACTATTCCATTTATAGGATCCTACTCAGCGTTCTAGTGACCTCAAGCAGCCAGTTCATGCCTACTCATTATGTAGCCATGAATGCGTTACAGTGCATCCAGTGTGTTACTAACGTCGGAGTCCACTGCGTTACTAAGCCCTGAGTCCATTGCATTACTAACGTCAGAGTCCAGTGCATTACTAAGCCCTGAGTCCAGTGCGTCGTTACTAATGTCAGAGTATAGTGCGTTACTAACATCAAAGTCCACTGCGTTACTAAGCCCTGAGTCCACTGCGTTACTAACATCAGAGTCCAGTGCGTTACTAGCATCAGAGTTCACTGCGTTACTAAGCCCTGAGTCCAATTCATATACTGTTCTGCATTTTTGTATAGTGGATTGCTGAGATTTGTAGTCCCACTACACCTGGTGCCATTCTGCATTAAAGTGTAAGCTCCTCTGGCACAGAGACTGATGTGACTGTCTGAGTGTTCTCTGTACAGCACTTCGGTATATGTCAGTGATATATAAATGTATAATAATAGTATGTGGCCGTGGGGGGACATTAGAGTGTAAGCTCCCCTGGTGCATTGACCGCCGGGGGGGTTGGGGGGCCAGTTTGTTTCTTAGGGCCGTCACTGTTTTTGCTGTTGGTAATAAGTGCAGTACAGCACTTGGTACGGTCCTGGCACCCCTACCCTGTAACTTGGTACCCTCCTGTACATGCAGGAAGGGGGGTTTTAGGAGGCGGAGCTTGGCCTGTAGGCGGCTTTACCAAAGAACGATGAGGGAGTGGAACAGAGTCAGTTGAGTGGTAAGGTAAGTGTTTTAGCAGGCCGACGATTGAGGTAGGGAGGGAGAGCCCACTGTCCTGTACCGAGATACAGACATGTAGTAACATGGATGGGAGGCAGAGATAATGGACTATAAGTGTGGGGTGATGTCACTGCATTTGTATTCCTCTAAAAGTACAAGTACCCCGATTGAAGACGAGACTTGTGGATGGATGATGTAGTTTGTTGGTGGAGCCATGCTCAGCCGTGCAACTTAAAAAACAAACAAACATCCTGCGGGGAGAAGAACCCTGCAATTCAGGTAAGTGGGGGGTTGCAATCTGACCATGTTTCATGTTATACCCTAAATATGGGTGTAACATGAAACATGGTCATAAAAGGTGAACTTAACATGTGATCTCCTATTAGCAAGGAAATGCCTCCAGGTTTTAGGGTAGAATAAGCAATGTGGTCAGGGCTGGCGCGAGCGTAGGGCTACACAGCCGTCTTGAGGGTGCCAGGGGCGCAAAAATCCTTGCACTGGGTCTGCCAGCCCGGCACGTACTCATTCTTTGGTTTGCAATTGACAGGTTCCTCGAGCCGGCTGTCCATCAGAAGTCTGGCCCACCCACTTCCGTGACGTGCCTGAATGGCATAGGTGCACTGAGGAGGCCCTCAACATCCCTTACTTGACAGCCTGCCGGACAGAAGCGATGTGGACGGTGCTTAATACAGAACAGGTTGGTGTGAACTTTTATCTATTTAACCTGTGCAAATTTTTTTTTTATATATTACACCACTAGGACTTACCATGGAAGGGTTAGTTGACACCAGCCCCAGTGAGTTCTGGCTGATTTGGTGCTGGAACGCCCTGGATCGCATCCTAACCGTCTTCCTGCATTCTGGGGCAGGAGGGGGTGTGGCGATGCATTTAAGTCAATAGCACCGCAGCCCCGCCCCCCGGCCGCAGTGTGATCGTCTACACCGTAACCCATGGCACATCAATGCCTGCGTTTTGGTCTGGTGCGTTCATAAGAAATCGTGCATGCAACATTTTTTCCAACCACACTGGAACGGAATTCCGGTGCGGTTTCCGCATTCCGGTGCGGGTGATCGCATTGAGGCCGGGGGCATGGCTGTGGTGCCATTGACTTCAATGCACTGCCATGCCCCCTCCCACCCCAGAACACAGGGAGCCAGGCGGGATGTGATCCAGTGCGGACACAAAGAGTAGCAACCCTGGTTGTTGGTGGTTCAACACACCTCCTGCCCAGTACTCGAATTAACAGCGCTGTTCAGGGAGCATCAGCCAGAGGCAGTTCTTTAATTAGGCCAGTAAGGCAGTCACCTAAGGCCTTGTGCTCATGGAGGCCTCGCTAACTCGCTTAGTCTATATCAGGGGAAAGCATGCCCAGCCTGGCAGGCAAGGCTTTGCCGGCTGGCATGCAACTCCAATCTTTACAGCTTGTAATTGACAGCTTCCTCAAGCCAGCTGTCAAGTACATGTCTGGCCCACCCACCTGTGACATGTCTGAACAGCATAGGTGTGCTGAGGAGGCCCTGAACTTGGTCTGCACAAGCTTCTGCCTCGAGGATCCCTCATTTGACAGCCCACTACCTGCCTGACCTGCCCAACAGGAGGATTTACTGTCCTCTGCCATAATGGCCAACATGCAGCACACAGTGAACAGAGCTAGAGAATTGCACCTCTAGTACCTCGACTATTAATGGCTTTATCATATGCCCTACAGACTGCTGCTCACCCACCTAACTTTAGCTCTCATAGCTTCACACACACAGACCCCTCACAAATGTACATCTTGGTCCACAAATTGCTTTGATTTTATTCTTGTCCTAGTATAGAGGACAGGAATAAAATCAATGCTATTTGTGGATCAAGATACTGCTGTGCATTTGTGGGGGTTTGCATGTGTGCAGCTATGAGGGCGAATCTCGGGTGGGTGCTGGTCTGCTGTGCATTGGTTCTGGTCTGATTTCTGCAGTGCACAGTTGCTGGTGTACTGTGCAATGCTTCTGGTCTAAGGTCTTCAGTTCATTGATGCTCGTCAGAGGTCTGCTGTGCAATGGGTTTGCAGTGTTTTGGTGATGGTGAGAGGTCTGCTGTGCAATGGGACTGCAGTGTTTTGGTGCTGGTCAGAGGTCTGCTGTGCAATGGGTCTGCAGTGTTTTGGTGCTGGTCTGAGGTCTGCTTTGCATTGGTGCTAGTCTGAAGTCTGCTGTGCATTGGTACTGCTCAGAGGTCTGCCATGCATAGAGTGCACTGGTTCTGGTCTGAGGTCAGCTAAAAGTAACATCCTACAGGCCAGACATAGCACAACTGACCCATGAAATGCGGACACAGGGATCACACTACAACTGTGAGATCAGTTTACTTTTCAGCACATATAAATATGAACGTGATTTGGGTTTGCACCAGTTATTCCGTTTTTTTTCACCTATAGTTGTGCTGCTAATGGCAAGGTAAATGCATTATAATAATTAGTGACTTTCTCCTCTCTCTCTTGCTCTCTCCCCTCGCTGTCTCTCCTCGCTCTCCTGGCTGCCTCACTTTACTCTGTCTCCTGGCTGTCTCTCCTCAATCTCCCCTGGCTCTCTTTTCTGGCTGTCTTTCCTCGCTCTCTACCCTGGTTGTCTCTCCTCTGGCTCTTTTTCCTGGCTGTCTCTCTTTTTTATTTCTGCTGGCTGTCCCTCCCTCTCTTTTCTTCAAAACAAATATTGCCATGCAGTGCTAGAGTGTTTGGGTTTCCCTTAAAGAAAATATGGCAACCCTCCCAGTGACATGGGTCTAGCATAAGGCTGCATAGGCAGCTGCCTGAGGGCGCCCAAGGGGGCTTTTTCATGATGGGTGCAGGTGGGGGCCTTTTCATGATGGGTGCAGGTGGTGGCCTTTTCATGATGGGTGCAGGTGGGGGCCTCACATTTGAGTTTTGTCTAAGGCCTCACAAAGTCTAGAGCTGCCTCTGCCCTCTGGTGTACGCCTAGTTGGTCAGGGGTTCAATCTACAGCAAGATAATGACCCAAAACATATCTCCAGGCTGTGTAAGAATTGTCTTAGAAGATTAGAACAAGACTGCGAACACACGAACTGTCAGGGTGTTCGGCGGGCTATTCGCCCGCCAGCATCCCGCACAAGGCTCTATGCCTTGTGAGCCCTGATTGGCTAAAGCCTTGCACCTGACCATAGGTCAGGTGCAAGACTTTGCCCAATCAGGGCACAGTTCTCAGTTCTCTATGAAGCCATGATTGGGCAAAGTCATGATGACTATGCCCAATCATGGCTCACCTGTCACAACTGTTAACAGTTGAGCCATGATTGGGCATAGTCATCATGACTTTGCCCA